>NC_142017.1:15989689-16272189 GCF_049901735.1 Notechis scutatus | reverse complement strand
AAGTCAAGACTAGCACGGCAAGGTCATCCCTGTTGATGCTAATAAGACAATAAAATAAGCCGTTGAAATCCGCGAAGAAATGTTAGTCAGGTCACCCTGATGCATTTTTTGCACACTTCTATCCTTTTCGGCTTCCATGTTATAAGTTGTCCAGCCATTCCTAGCAAGAATCTAAGGGAAGCCAAACCCCAGGAGAAGAATAAATGCCAGTCCACAGGAGTATATATTGTACAAATATATGATTTATTGGTATTTCTTATTTATATTTATGCTTTTTAAAAATAATAAAGGGATCTCAAGACAGCTCACAAATCAAATCCAGAATTTCAACTGAAAGAATAAAGTTCCAACTGAAACATGAAAGTGGGCGGAATTTTATTCATAAAAAGACGTTCAGAATAAAAATGAATGGTCTAAATATGATTGTTGTACATGTGAGAGTTAGGGTTGGCTCTCTCTGAGCTTGCTTGTTTTTCTTGCAGACGTTTCATTACCCAAACTAGGGCACATGTTTGCTGTACATGTGAAAGTTTACTTTCTATCTTAATGAAAGTACAGAAAGGGTTGTTGATGTTAACTTTATTTATGGAGTGGCAACTCATCTCTTTGATAAACTGGAGTTATTTAAAGGTATTTAAAACAGAAGTGAAAAACCTACATCTAGGATCTTAAGTGTCCCTCAAATAATTTAATTTGATTTTTTTTTACAGCTTGTAAATTCTTCCCGGATTATGTAGCTAAACAGTGGAAACTTTACTCCTTTACTGGAGGTAAAGGAGAATATATGTAGCTCCGGGTTGAAATAAGGAATCCTTGGTGCTCTCTGAGCTTGGTTATTTTCTTTCAGATGTTTCATTACCCAAACTAGGTAAAACCATCATTGTTAGTAAGGAATGGGGTTTGCTCTCAGTTTGTATTCTAGTGGCTTGCTCTGTCAGTTTATGGGGGTGGTCTTAGAGATCCTTTGGTTGGGCTGTTTACTGCTGATTTATTTGGCAGCTCCTTGATTGGGGTATCGTTTATTTGATTTGATTGCTAGTCTGATATTAAACTTGGAGCTAATCTATACTCATCAAGGTATGTTGGTTGGGAGGTGTTTTGGTCTTTCGGTTCCCTTTTCGGCTTGCTGGTTGTCTCTTTTGCGTAGTATGTGTCTATTAAGCACAGAATATAGAATAAAAGAGTTGGAAGGGACCTTGAAGGTCTTCTAGTCCAACCCCTTCTCAAGCAGGAAACCCTATACTATTTCAGACAAATGGTTGTCCAGTCCCTTTTTTGAAAGGAGCAGCCACACTTCTGAAGGCGAGCTTGATTGCTTGATTGCTTGATTGCTTTTTTCTTTTGATTCTCTCCTGAATATGTTAGGAAGTCATTGGGGTGGGAGTTGTTTGTTTTTTTCCCCCCAAATTTTGTTCTATTGTTCTTTACTAATTTATTTGATTTTTTGGTTAGTTTTTATTGTTTTTTATTTTTATTTTTGTGTTTTAAATATGGTTTTACATTATATCCCCATGGGTGAATAGGCAGTAATATAAATTAAATGAATAAATAAATAAAATAAAGTCAGTGCAGAAGCAGAAAAAAAGAGAATCCAGTAACGTAGCCACAGTCACAGACTATCAAGCAGATTACCTTTACAGCAACTTTCCCTCCTGCGTGTTTATTTTAAACACACCTCATTTTGACTTGTTTTTTCTTATTTTCCAGTCAATTTCAGGTGGATTTTGTATGGAATCTTCCAAGATAATTGCTTATTCTTTACAAACTTGTATGTTTGTAAACAATAAGCAGTTAGTATGTCTATTGATGGCTAATTTGTCAATGTGCCAGGCTTCTAGAAATGCTCTAGTGTTTTGGGACTTGTGCAAGTGATTGAGAATGTAAATGTTGGTAGTGATTTTGTTTCTGGTCACCCTGAGGCGAGAGACACACAAAATTTCTGCTATGGTTTGTTCATTCCTTTAGGATTCCCACAGTCAGGTTTATGTTCCTTTACAAGGAGGCTGTTGGAAAAAACATAGGGAAACATGGCAACCCCCTTCTTGAAAAACAGGAACCCTTTGCTTGATGGAAGAGCTTTGAATGACAGCTTTGCTTGAAGCTTCCTCAAAACAATGAAAACGCTCTTTGCAGAGCCCTTGTAACTGAGGCTAACTGATGTAGCACTGTCATTAAAGATTGTTCCAAGGGAGCTGAAACAAAACAATATGAATGAAAGGTTTTAAAACCAGCACTCCATGGGTTCTTGCATTAATCCATGTAACCAGGCAAAGGGAAGGAAGCAAGAAATGCATAGATTTCATTAAGGCATCCGTAATGCAAGTCTGGGATGAATACAGGTGTAAGAGGTGTAAGATGAAATCACACCCACATGGATAATACAGATACTCCTCAATTTATGACCACAGTTGAACCAGAATTTTTATTGCTAAGCAAAGTAATTGTTAAGTTAATCACCCCCAATTTATAAGCCTTTTTTTTATTTTGCCATGCTTGTTAAGGGGGAAAAGAAGACTAAGTCAAACCTGACCCCAGAAGCTCAGTCAAATTCAGATCCAGATGTTTAAGGGAGAAGCATCCAAAGTCCACTGCCTGGATGGACAAATCCATCATTTTCTATTTCTTAATTTTGTTCTTGGTGTAAGAAGAAATGCATTTTTTGCTTCCTATATATCCAATTGGTGTCATGTTTGGGATGATATTTAGGATGGCAGAAAAAAACAATTACTACCAACCTGCCTTCCATTGTGACCTATATACTGCATTAGTCAAAAAGAGGGTTGTGAAAATATCTACAGACCCCTCACATCCCGGACATAAACTGTTTCAACTCCTACCCTCAGAACGACGCTATAGAGCACTGCACATCAGAACAACTAGACACAAGGACAGTTTTTCCCTGAACACCATCACTCTGCTAAACAAATAATTCCTTCAACACTGTCCAACTAGTTACTAAGTCTGCACTACTATTACTATTAATCTTCTCATCACTCCTTATCACCCATCTTCTCCCACTTGTGACTGAATGACTATAACTTTGTTGCTTGTATCCTTATGATTTATATTGACTGTTTCCTAGTAGGATTTGATTGCTTATTTGTACCCTATGACTATTATTAAGTATTGTACCTGATGATTCTTGACTCTTGATGAATGTATCTTTTCTTTTTATGTACACTGACAGCATTTGCACCAAGACAAATTCCTTGTGTGTCCGATCACACTTGGCCAATAAAGAATTCTCTATTCTCTATTTTCATATAAGGGGTGCATAGGGCTGTGATGATAATGTTTGATTTATGAGACAGTTATTCTAGAGAAGACAACTTTTGTAATTCACTGTTGAACAGTGGGATCCTTGAGCTTGGTTGTTTTCTTGCAGACATTTCATTACCCTACCAGGTAACATCTTCAGTGTAGTAGGAAAAGAGGTTTCTTGTCCTGTTAGTGTTGGTGGGAGAGTGTTCTGTAGAAAGGCAACCCATTCCCCCTCCAGTTCCCATCCATTAAAATGAGGCTGCGCTATTATCTAAGACTGAATCCAATCCATGGAAAACAGCGACGTGTGGATTAGGCAAAATAAGATGAAGAAGCATGACTCAGCACAATAGAATATGCTTTGTAAAAAAAAAGTCTGCCCCAAGTCCTTAGAAAAGATCATAAAGAAGAAGGAGACCACTAAGATGTGTGAAAAGTGTTTTTGTTATTTTTTTTAAATACACATTTATTATATTTCTAATTCTGAACAACATTAAGGACTGTACAATTAATAATAAAACAGCAGTTGGTATTAAGGATCATAACTACATCTATATGATTTCTCATATTAAAAACATATTAGAGAGCAATCAACCCATGGAACAGAAGTTGCCTTCAAAAATTGTGGGAGCTTCATCCCTGGAAGCTTTCAAGAAGAGACTGGACTACCATCTGTCAAAAATGGTGTAGTGTCTACCTGGGCAGGGGGTTGGACTAGATGACCTACAAGGTCCCCTCCAACTCTATTAATCTGTATCTGTATACTTGATATATATATTTTTTAAAAAAAGATAGGGATTATGCATACGGAGGCTTTATCTCACTGATTTACAATCAAACATACACACAGACACATTTAAAATAAATAAATATAGCACTTTTTACATTTGTTAAGGATAAAGAAAATTGTTGGATACATATAACAAAGTAGGGAAATGATCTGAAATAATTCCAAAGTCATTTGAAAAATTATCAAAATTGGTTTGTGAAACCATCTATTTTCTCTCTCTCTCTCCATCCTGTCTTTCCTCTTCTTCAAAGCCCAGAGAAAGCAAGGCTTTCTGGAACATATCACTTTATTTAGATTCCTTGTATAAAACATGAATTATTTTGAGCTTTTCGTAAGAAGAATTCTAAGAAAAACAAACCTTAAGGAATACATTGGAACTACTGTAAATTTGACATCTTCCCATGACTGTTGCAAACTATTTACCAGAACTGTAGTCTTGCCAATTTCAGTGGACTTATTCCAGGAAATTTATAATATTATCACAACATCTAAGATGGATAAAGTACCAATTAATAAATCACCACTATCTGAATGTGATGCATTAATACTGTACAGGATGAGATGTCAGTTTCTTAGCTAGATTAAAAAAAAAGAATTTTATTATTTGACTAACAGGACAATTCTTGCACAATATTTTAAAGGATCCACCATCTAGTAGTTTTAAATATATGTCTTTTTTAATTCAGAAAAACTAAAATTTAGTAGAGTGGAAGGAAAGGCCTTGCAAAATGTTTGCTTTTTTTTTCTCCTGGAATCAAAATATCACCATCCCTTATTATTATTTTATATAACTAGACCTAATGTGTCAGAAGTGCAGTGTAAAAAATAATGACATTATTTTAGTAGTGCACCATTTATTTTATTTCTGAGCTCGCCATTTTAAGACAGTCTTTTCCACTTGACAATCAAGCTGAGTTGCCAGTAAAAATAGTCAGTTTGTTTATTCTGCTTTATTCTTCAAAGTTGCCAGGAAATATTTTTAAGGTAGTTCATAAATCATCCTTGTGTGTTTCTTTCTTGAATGCCTTTTGCTTGGGGTATTTTCTTCTTTGATTGCTTTTGTATATCTAGTGCAGGTTTCCTGCTTATCTGGGTTTTGATTAACAGATTTAACAGATTTTTTTAAACAGATAATCAGAGTTGGAAGACACCGGAGGTCATCTAGTCCAACCCCCCACCCAAGCAAGAGACCCTACACCATTTCTGACAGATGGGAGTCCAATCTCTTCTTGAAAGTCTCGAGTGATGAAGCTCCCACAATTTCCAAGGGACAAGCTGTTCCATTGATTGATTGTTCTCACTGTCAGAAAGTTTCTCCTTATTTCCAGGTTAAATCTCTCCTTGTTCAGTTTCCATCCATTATTTCTTGTCTGGCCTTCGGGTGCTTTAGAAAATAGCTTGACTCCTTCCTCTTGGTGGCAACCCCTTAAATATTGGAAGACTGCTATCCTGTCTCCCCTGGTCCTTCTCTTCCTAGACTAGCCATGCCCGGTTCCTGTAACTGTTCTTCATATGTTTTAGTCTCCAGTCCCCTCATCATCCTGGTTGCTCTTCTCTGTACTTTTTCTAGAGTCTCAACATCTTTTTTATAAAAGATGTTGAGACTCTATAAAAGGTTAATAGATATGCAAGGGGGAAGGATGTTCTTAGGTGTATTTCCCTATTTATTTATTTTTATTGGTCAATTGCTTACAAGATAATAGGTATAAGTAAAACATAGTTATGAATACATTGATACACATAAGAAAAATGAAAAAAATATAAAAGCAACAATAGGACAGGGACAGTAGGCACGTTGGTGCGCTTATTTCCTTGACTTTTGCTTGCTTCATTTTTACTTACAGTAGTTTGCAAATGGAGCTTATTTCAATGTGGTTATTGTTAGGTTGTCATGCCTCTAAGAATTCTCTTGTATTTTGGGATCTGGTTTGGTCTAAGTCAAGATGTTTATAGATTTCCAGGCAAAGTTAGTAAAACAAACTGCCATATATAAACCTTATAAACACCACACTCCCCTATGTGCTAATCAGAGGTGGTATTTAGCAGGTTCTGACCAGTTCTGGAGAACCGGTAGCAGAAACTTTGAGTAGTTTGGAGAACTGGAAAATACCACCACTGACTGGCCCCACCCCCATCTGCCTCCTGAGTCCCAGCTGATTGGCTGGGTCTTCTTTTATTGTCCTATACAGGAGAACAGAGCTGGAAAGCAGGTTAGTGGGTGGGGAGGGAATGGGATTTTCCAGTAACCTTCCCCTGCCATGCCCACCAAGCCACACCATGTCCACCAAGCTATGCCCACAGAACCAGTAGTACCTTTATTTTGAATCCCACCAGTGGTGCTAATGATGTTACTTAGGTGGGAATGAAAAGTCCAGAGGGGGAAAAACATATTGGAGAACCCCAAGAACACAACCATTCAACCATGGGTTACATATTGGTGGGATACAATCTGGGTCAATCACCAGAAACAGAAGTTTGGTCTTCCGAGCTTTTGGACTCGTGTTGGTGCCCATCTTCAGAGAAGTTTCCTGAAGATGGGCTCCAGCACAAATCCAAAAGCTCAGAAGACCAAACCTCTGTTCCTGGTGACCGACCCAGTGTCAACCCTTCAGTGCTGCCACAATAGAGTGAGGGATGTGTGGGGGGAGGGGAAGAGATAGCTGGGGTTGTATAGTCAAAATAAAAGGCTTTCTCTTGGGAACCAAGGATGTTCTCACACCTGGCCAGAGGAAGAAGGAGTGATGTCACCAGACCAGCAGACACTGCTGTGATTGGGCCATGTGACTCAGTGGTGGGATTCAATTTTTTTTACTACTGGTTCTGTGGGTGTGGCTTGGTGGGCATGGCAGGGGAAGGATACTGTATAATCCCATTCCCTCTCCACTCTTGGGGGAAAGTTACTGCAAAATCCCCATTCCCTCCCCACCCCACTAACCTGCTTTCCAGCTCCATTCTCCTGGGCAGGGCAACCAAAGAAGACCCAGCCGATCAGCTGGGACTCGGGAGTCAGAGAATAGATGGGGGCGGGGCCAGTCAGAGGTAGTACTTGCCGGTTCTCTGAACTACTCAACATTTCTGCTACTGGTTCTTCAGAACTGGCTGAATACCACCTCTGATTGTTTGGGGTTGAGAGGAAAATGTCTACTTTTAATTAGGCGAAAACCAAGGGGCCTCCTAGAGTTGGCTTTCACCAGATATGTACCAATAAGAATTTCCAATAAAGTTATTCTTTGAGGAATCCACCTGCCTTGGAGTTTTTACTTGCAACGAATCTCTAATTTGGAACCCTGACACCCAGATTTGATCCTACACCATTAGCCCGGGGCATGTATGTTCAGCTTCATTTGTAGGTTACATATTTTGTCCATTATGAAAATGGTCAACATTGCTGGACTTTATTCAATGCAACTCTTCTAGATTATATGGTCATGATCCTGCAGATCAGTCCCTGGAAATTTAGAGCCAATTGATAGCTGGGGAAGAAATCCTAAACTCTTTTTCCCCCCACATCTTGACTTCAGTGGGCAGCCATTGGAAGGATTTTATTCCTAAACATTGCACTTTTTGATACAATTAAAAGTTGGGGGGGTGGGGAAGCATAATATCGCCAATTGTTTATTTTTCTTTCTTTGTAGCATTAAACTCTAATTATATCACAAGCAGAAAGGATTCTTTATTTTTTTTCCTCATTCCTTTTCTTTTGGTTGCTACTCTGTCATAATTGCAAACTCCATCTGGAATCAAAAAATCAGCTGTGTTTTTCTCCTTGTTGGAGAAGTGTCACTAACAATAATGCTTGTTCATTTGGAACTCTTCTTCTATAAAATGTGTACTGTTCAGCGAGAACAAAACCCAGCTAGTTCTCCCAGATTATATTCTGTTTTTTTAAATGATATACTGCAAGTTGTCGTATCCATAAATACATCGCTGTATAATTCAAAGGCAGAGAAGCAAAATGCTAAACTTAAATGCAACTGCCAGTAAGTTATCAGCATTATTTCAAGAAGTCACCATTTCCATCTCTCTTAAATTCTCCTGAAACCAGTTTAAAAGGTATTCAGAATTCATCTGCTCTGGAGTCCTTAGTGCTCTCTGAGCTTGGTTGTTTTCTTGGAAGATGTTTCATTGCCCACGTAGGTAACATCTACCTAGCACATACTCACACTTGCTGTTGTTACCTAGTTGGGTAATGAAATGTCTGCAAGAAAACAAGCAAGCTTAGGAAGCACCAAGGACTCCATAGTTCAGCCCTGAGCTACACTTATTCTATTCTGTGTCACCACACATCTGATCTGTTGAATCATTTCCAGTTGTATTCTGGTGTAGTGGCCTGTCGGTTGCCAGCCCCTCCAGCAGCCAAATCAGAGGAGGAGGTGGGGGGCTTGGCTGTGTTCTGATTGGGTGGGGGGTGTTCTCATTGGTTGGGGGTTTGGCTGTGTTCACAGCCAACTGTGTTCACAGAACACAGCCAAACCCCCAACTAATGAGAACACACCTCCACCCAATCAAGTCACACCCCCACTAGCAGTTAAAAGGAAGAAGCAGCTGCAAGCTCACATTACCCCAAGAAGCACAAAGCCGAAGATACAAGCCTGAAGATGATGAATGATATCTATCTATCTATCTATCTATCTATCTATCTATCTATCTATCTATCTATCTATCTATCTATCTATATACAGAAGCCTGATGATGGCAGATGAGATTCTGCTGAAACGTTGCTACAACTTTAAAAGAACAACTACAATGACGTGGGAAAATACCCGAACAAAGCTATATATATATATAATTATTTTCACCATTCAGTAAAAGACAGGACTTTTACATAGAATCCTTGGTCATTAAACATCTCCTTTTGTATGAGAGTTAAAGAAGTTCTCCCCCACTCACCCTTCTGAGCAAACTACCCACTACCGATTGGCTGGTGGCCATGTATCCTTCCAATTGATGCCAAGTAGCCTGTTCAATCCCCTGGATATCTATGGAGGTGAATCCCCCAAATGAGCACAGAAATAGAACACCGAGAGAAGACTTTTGACCAGTCTGTCTAGCATATCATTAGAATCATGAATATTAGAATGGACAGCTAACCTTCAGATACATTTTCTGCATGACATAAGGAGAATTAGATGACTGGAAGTGAATTAATTTAGTCCTAAACAAGACAGTGCCTGTTTGGCACTAAATGTAATCTCACAGAATTAATGAGCTAGGACAATTAACAATTCAACTACATGCTTACCTTCTCTCTTGGGGCTCTATTAAGTGTGAAGGGTGATTTGCAAAATGTATACAAATATCAGAGTTCAGCTTGGAGAGGTTTAGTGAAATTCTTTTCTCCTTTTGAAGGTATTTGAGAAACAAACCATCTTCTAATATACAGGTAGAAAAAAGAAACACATGAAAATTGTTCTGTACCACACTTATTAGGAATTATCATCCTAGTTTGCTCCAGAAAAGCATTACACAGGCATTCCAACTGATTCACTTCCATCAAATTCTCCCAGTTTGTTTTAAGAAAATCCACCTGTTTTGTTAGTGCAATTCTTGTTCATCATAGATATCTTTGGATGTGACTTCCCCAACTTTTAAATATATTTTGTACTCAGCTTTTGAACTGAAAAGGATTTTGACTTGGATGCTGGAAAACTTTGTGAGTTATGTGTCTAGTCAGATCAGAATATTTCATTTTGGTGAACCACTCTGCATAAAGGCAGTAGGATTTTTGCTTAAAAGGAAGATTTACTGTTATCCGTGTTTATTAGTTGTTTTGAATGTTTTCTATTTACAAATACTCCCATCCTATGGAGGAAAAACAACAAGAAGCTTATGAAAATGAAAAACAATTCCTTCTTTCCCCTAATCCAGTAGGTTAGCTCATGAGTTGTTTGATTAGCAATCAGACAAACTATTTGAGATGCAAACAGCTAACAATGAATTTTACTCACAATATCAAAACACCTGGGATACAAATAGCTAACAATTATCTCTCTTTCCCCCCTTCTGATCTATGTAACCCTTTAGGAGTTGATGATTCATTTGTGATGGAGGGTAGGGATCAGCACAGAAAATATGAAATAAAAAAGAAAAACAAATAAAAGATAATGGAGAAAATCATAGTTTGTTAACACTAGAGTGTAATAACACTAGTTGCTATAGTTGAGGTTTCTTCCTTACCAAAAAATGACCATTTCAGAGTCTATAGGTCATTCGCATAATTATTAGGAATGAGGAATGTTTCACGGTGGAAATATGGATTTAAATAGAAGTTATTAGAATTCAGAGGTTTTATTCGCAGCCACTATTAACTTACAAAGCACTTGACCTCGTAGTCTGACAGATGTTGCAAAGAACATGAAGAGAAAGTGTGCATTAAACACCACAGAAAGATGTTGTGCTTAAGACTGGGACACGTAGGGATCTATTGAAGGTTTTACCAAATGTAAGTTCAGATGGGATCTTCTGCTGAGGCTTGCACAAAAGTTTTTCAGTTAGTTCCCTGAAATCTATCTATCTTCCTTGTGAAGGCTGAGCCTTGCCCTAGCTCTCCATCTGGACTCCTGAACTCTGACTTGGCTTTTAATTACTTGTTACACCTACTCTTCAGAATCTCTGGTTTTTGACTCTTCAGAACTCTAGACTAGACTTAAACTAAACTTCTTGCTTACTTTTGATTGTGTCTTTTGAATCCCCAATTTCCATTTGTTTGTATCCTTTATGTCAAGGGGGGTGAAAGACCAGGACCTCATGTGAAGTTCCAGTTAAACTGTTTTATTACTAGACATGCCTCTGCCTAGGAATCTACTCAACTAATGGTTAGCACTATTTTGGTCAATGGAATTCAAGAGGAGTTGAAGGTAGTTTGTTTGTGACTATGAAGTGATTCTAGTCTGATTACTTGCTTGACTCCTCACCCAGGCTTTTCTCTGCTTGCTTTTCTCTTACAACTGATTCCTTTTTTGACTGAATTTTGAATTGAGTTCTCAACTGGCATGATTGATGCCAGATGCAAACTCAAGAATAACATATGATGTTTCTTTCAAGCTGAGTTCCTTATTGTTTTCACACCTGTAGACAAAATCTTGCCAGTCTGAAGACTCTACTACCTGCATCTACAATATACGCTGTGAACTATTAGGAAGAGACTGTCTTCATCTTCCTTCTCTCATACATATCATCTAGACAGAGCAAAGTGTCATGTACCATATTCACTCTTTCAGAAAATATTTTGCTTGCTCCAGCTTCACAACTTTCACCACATAAAAGGCACTTATTCTACTATGACATTTGCTAGGTCACTGTATTTTCTTCTCTTTAGTTGCACAGTTTGCAACATCTCCCCAACCATCCCAAATAAATAGATATTGTTCTAAATAAATTATAAAATAATTTATTTTATCTATATAATACAGACAGAGTACACCGAAATGCAAATATAATGATTGATTGATTAGATTACTATGGCTGCCCATCTCACATAAGGGCTTCTGGGTGGCTAACACAATAAACAATAACAACATATGATAAATTGTACATTTGTGGGCACTTTTAAATGACAAGCTTTCTATCACCCTTGTCTTTGCATTTCATTTTTTGAAACAGGAAAAGGCTTGAATGGACCACTCCAACTTCAAAAACATTTCTATGTTGCCCAGAATAGCTTTGGTGATAGTGAGATGGAGAGGGGAAGAATATATAAATTTAATAAACAAATATGAAATAAAATTTATTTGTTGCAGATTCTTGCTAAGAACCAAAAAGACTTATTTTCAGAGACTTACTGGCCAAATACATGAGCAGAAATATTTATGCATCCCTCTGTCAGCCAGTCACTGGAATCAAAATGAGACCCATCTCTCCTTCTATGATATCTGCGGTGTTAAGTGTGAAAGACCAGGACCACAAGTGAAATTTCAATTACACTGATTTATTATTACTAATCATGCCTATGTGCAGGAATCTGGTCAACTAAGTGTTAGCATTATTTTGGCACTTAGATAAGAGTCAACAGAATTCAAGTGGTTTTGGATATTTGTTGCTATGTAGTGATTCTAGCCTGGTTTCTCTTTTGATACCATCTGCACGTTCTGCCACTCCTTCTCCTGTGCCAATGAGAATTATCCACTTTGCAAAACAACAATACCACCAATAACACAATAATACAAAACATAACCCTAGTGCCTGAAGTAAGAGGAAACTGCAAGCTAGCATGGGGGGAAAACATATTTGAAGATTTTTGGGAGATGCGGAAGCACTATTGCATGGCAACACATCTTGTGTATTTGTGTGTGTGTGTGTGTGTGTGCGTGTGTGCGTGTGCAGTTCATTCCACCAAAATAACTGCTATGCACCTGCATCTCTATTTTTAGTGATATCTGTCAAGTTATTATCAAGAATAGAAGAGGAAAAAAAAGTTAGGACAAGAATTCTGTGTCGAGTTGCTCTTCTTGGTTGGCTCAGAGCTGAAGAAACTTCTTGGATGAGAAGCAAAATGTCTTCAAAGAAAAATCAGAAAGTCCAGTTATATAAGTTGTTGTTTAGGTGCTAAAATTAAATCATGTCTAAATCTTCATGATCCCATGGATCAGCGGTCGCCAACTGGTGGGCGATGGCCCACTGGTGGGCCCCGAGAAAATGTTGGTGGGCCGCAGAGAAATCTCACCCCCAGAGTAGCCCCCCAAAGCAATTAATCCAGGCTGCGCTGCCCAAATGGCCTGCGGAAACCCTCCCCGCCCACTCACTCCTTACCCTGCAAACTGCTAAGTTGCTATTTTTCCTTTTTCTGACCATCAGTTGTTCTGCTGTGCCGGGAGATTTAGATTAGCTAGAAAGCAGGAAATAGTTGGATTTCTTGCCTTCTAGCTAGTCTTTAGATCTTCGGCTCTGCTTTTAAGCACAGCTGAACCTCCCTTAGGACTGAAGTTTCTATTATTCAGTGCAGACTCACGGCAAGCAAATGTTATGTGACAGACTCAGGTAGCCAATGGCAGATAGATAGATCACTAAATAATTCTGTGAGCAACTCAATCTGCCTGTCTGCTTTGCCTGATTTTGGGTAAAAGTTGCTCTTTTTCTTTTTTTTTTTTAAAAAAAAATCAATATTTACACACATGGTGTGTTGTTAATTTGTGAGTTTGCTTGCAAGCAAATTTTATGTGACAGACTGAGCTAGCTGATGGCAGATAGACAGATATCTGTATGAATCTGTGATTCTGTGAGCAACTCAATCTGCCTGCCTACTTTACCTGATTTTGGGTAAAAGTTGCTCTTTTTTATAAAAAAAATCAATATTTATATCAATATTTATAATATTTACATACAAGCCATGCCCAGCCAGTCACATGACCACCAAGCCACACCCACAAATTAGGCCATGCCCATAGAACCAGATAGTGGTCCCTGGGATTTAAAATTATGAGTTTGGTGGTCCCTGAGCTCCAAAAGGTTGGCGACCCCGCTATGGACCATAGCATGCCAGCCCTCCCCGTTCTCCACTGTTTCCCAGAGTTTGCTCAAATTCACATTCATTGCATTATTGACACTATCTAACCATCTCATCCTCTGTCATTCCCTTCTCCTTTTGCTTTCAATCTTTCCCAACATCAGGGTATTTTCCAACGTGTCCTCTCTTCTCATTTGGTTGGCCAAAGTATTTGAACTTCAGCTTCAGGATCTGCCCTTCCAAAGAACAGTCAGGGTTGATTTCCTTTAGGAAAAGTATATAAATAGATCCGATTTAAAATGTTTATCCTTTCTGTTTCCTTTCTTTTGCATCACTATCAGTTTTGAAAATCTCTGTAGGTTTCTATAGCTCCAAGCAGATTTTTCTCTCCCGGTATGTAGATTTCCATTTCCAAATGTTATAAAACATAACTCCCATCAGCATGGAAAATGTGTTCTGGCAATATACAAATGAAAGTTATAGACCAGGTATCATTTTATTTTCTATGGGAAAATCACTTGATATATTTTCATTGACCATGTTGCTGGGTTTGCCCAACATGGCTGACCACGTTAGTTAAAACTATGGTTAGTTTCATGAGGTTAGTTAGAAGCTGTGTTCATATATTATGGTAAACATGGCTAGTATTAACCTTAGGTTTTGTTATGAGGATTAGTGTGTTGTGCAAACCTATGTTTTTATTTAATTTATGGATCAAAGCAGCATTTAGAGTTTAGAAACTAAATCATGGATTGTGTGAATCCAACTAGTAATCACACACACACTCAAACAGATACACAAACACACAACCTGAAAAGCTTTGATTTGCTATTCTAATCTTACAGGGAATTTGTAGCCCAATAAATGTTTTTTTTATTTATTTTGGGGAATACTGATATCTATTGCTCAGTTGCTGGATTGGAAAACCCAGAAAGAAGTCTAATAGAATTGCCACTGTTTGCCTCTGTTTGTGTTTTTCAGCAGTGGAATTTCTGTTGTGCAATCCTGGAACAGTTGGGTCTAACAGATTGTCTTTAATATGTAAATCATGAAAGCATTTCTGTGCTCCTTGCCGTGTCAGGGAGGAAGGAAGGAAATGCAACTCAGCTTGGTATCAGCTGTCAAAACAGCAAACTCCAGCTCCTGGGCTACCCCCAGTTCCAAACACTGTCCCTTAGGACTTGAGCCAAAGCAGTAGCAAGAACGTTAAAAAAATTGCATGACATACATATTGCAGAAGATTACTCATTAAGATTTGACATCTCTAATAAAGGAGAATATTTGTCGGGTTGAAATGAGCACTGGTGATGTTACTTAGTTTGGGTAATGAAACATCTGCAAGAAAACAAGCAACCTCAGAGAGCACCAAGGAGCACCATATGGAATCTCTACCTTCTAGGCTAGAAGTTGCAGTCATGTTTTCCATTTTCTATATCCATGAATGTCGTTGAAGGCAATACGGGTGGGGTATGAATTTAATAAATGTATAAATAAATATATGAAACCCTTGAAACATTTGTTCCTGGGTTGCTTCACTGTTCTTTTGATGCTATTTGACCCTCTAAACTACTCATCCCTTCACTTCACTTTTTCATCTAGTAGAAGAGGAGGTAATATTTTTTATTAGTGGATCCGACTATTTTTATTAGTGGATGGTTATCTCTGGGAAAACAGCTAAATTCTTCACAATATTGATCACCATTAGGAAGCATTGCATTGAATTTGGCCTTATGGTCTTGCTATATCTTTTTCTTTTATGAACTGCTTATTGTATTACCTGATTTCTGGATTTTATTTCTCCGGTCTATCACCCCAAGGAAATAACTAATGATTGTTCCAACCTCTATTTCTGGATCGGAAATATTGACCAACGTGGACTTCACAGTTTTCTGAATCAGAACACTTAGAGCTCTGGATTGTTAAGCTAAAGTTTAGGTTGGGGTAGAACATTACAGGTAGTCCTTGACTTACAACCACTGTTTAGTGGTTGTATTTTAGTCACTGTTCAAAGTTATAGTGGTATTGAAAAATGTATCTTAAAATCGGCCTTCACACATATGACCATTGCAGCATCCCCATAATGATTCAGTTAAGAACCATGGCAAAAGAGGTCATAAAATTGGATGCAAGTTACTTAACAACCACCTTGGTTAGCAATGGAAATTCTAGTTCCAACTATGGTCGTAACTTCAGGACCATCAACTTATGGCCCTCCTGTTCTAATGTTCAGTTCCCGTTATGAACAAGCAACATTGAGCAATGGAGAAACAGGAGAAGCATAAGGGACATAGGATCAATATCCTTGTAAAGAAAGAATTTGGAGACCCATATCGTTGTCCCTTTTGATCCAGCACACTCCTCCCTGCCTTTTTCTTTCTCTTGAGTGGTTTTAATTCCCTTAAAAAAATCATGATGACTTGTTCTGGACACAGATGGATGTATTTTGCATGCTCTCAGCACGTTGGCACACCTCTCAATTTTTCTTGGTGGGCACACTTTCAAGGAAGAAAATGTAGGGTATATAGCTGGGCCTGTCATCTTTCTCCCTTTAATTAGGCAACAACTTTAAACAGGGTTGACCAAACTTTAATAAAGCTCCTGTCATCATAGCTTCATATGGAAAGGAGCCTTCCAAGTCAAATCCAATCTAAATATAACTCATTTCTTCTTAAGGAGATCTGATCTGATGCTCGATTGTTCTAGAAAGTTTTTCTTAGACCTGTATCTCATTCATTTCCATAATGCTGTGCTGAAACTATTTTTGGTCAGAAAAACAGGGTTAAACAAAAACATCAAAATAAAAAAGTCTTCTGAAGTTTTTGTTTGCCCGTTCTCCTTCAGCTCATTATGTGTGTGTATGTGTGTGGGGGGTGGGGAGAGAAATCCTTAATTTTTTTATTTTCTTTGATTCAAAGGAGAATACATTTATATATGTGTATGTGCGTGGTATATAAATATACACACACACTAAAACTCACATGGGTTAGTTATTGAGTTCTTAACAAAACATGTTTAGTTAACAGGGCCAAAATGTGAGTGTGAAACTTATAATTATCTCTCCATTCTCCACCTGCCCAGCTCATCTCTCTCTCCCCCCAATCTAGTAATTATCGATCCATCCAATTAAATGCTTGAAGATGATAGACAAATATTTGGACATCAGGAATCTATTTTTTGTTAATTGTCCATAAATAAATAGTAAATAAACTTCATATGCAACAAAGAAACATTTAACTATAAAAAGGTCCAATTTAGCAACTTTTAGTAAGGGTTGATGTGATGATGTGATTGGGTCATAATTAATTGTATTAGTCTAGGAATTGGTCTAGGTGCAATGAGGGTAAGATGTCATATATGATATGATACAGGGGACAGTATAATAACACATAAATAATTACTTGGTTGAAGTATCTGTACTATTGTCCCCATTTAATCGTACCTATTTTCTGTGTTCTTACTCATGTTTATACTTCTACCTATTATTTTGTAAGCGATTGACAAATCAAATCAAATCAAATCAATAAATAAATAAATATTATAGTATCTTCTTGTCATCTCCACTGAGGACAAACCATTGATTCACATGACCTTTTGTAAGAAATGTAGAGAATATCATACAAATATGATGAAAAGAACATCACAGATATCTCCTAACAGAGGTGTAAAGCTTTGGGTCTATCTTCTTGTACATCCAGCTATAAGGTAAAGGTAAAGGTTCCCCTGCACATATGTGCTCGTCGTTTCCAGCTCTAGGGGGAGGTGCTCATCTCCATTATAAAGCCGAAGAACCAGCACTGTCCAAAGACATCTCCATGGTCATGTGGCTGGCATGACTAAATGTCAAAGGTGCACAGAACGCAGTTATCTTCCCACCAAAGTGATCCCTAATTTTCTCCTTGCATTTTTACATGCTAGGTTGGCAGAAGCTGGGACAAGTAATGGGAGCTCATTCCATTATACGGCACTAAGGATTCAAACCGCCGAACTGCCAACCTTTCTGATCAACAAGCTCAGCATCTTAGCCACTGAGCCACCACATCCTTACATCTAACTATAGAACTCTCTATTGGAGCTCTATTGTACTTTCCCTGGTTCACTGAGAGGATAATTTTGTTAGACAGATGTCAATGGGTTAGACCAAGGTCTCTTTGTTTCTCCCAATGAAGAATATGATTGTTAAAAAACTAGTAATCTGGGACTTCCGGTTTGAAGGGCTTCGGCAACAGACAGGAATCCACAATCGTGCATGGTTTCTGTCTGGGCTCGCCGCTGGAGAGCCCTGAGCTGGCTGGTTTCGGGGCTAAGCCACCTCGTAGAGGTGGTGAAGAGGGGGGGAGACCGCCAGCAGGGTTGAGGAGAGCTGCATCTCTCCTCCTCAGCTGGCCGTTACTCCCTTTCCTGAAGGCGGTTGCAGCGGTGGTCAGAAATGGCCACCACAAAGGAGAACTCAACTGGAAAAGAATGTGCAGGAGGAAGATAAGAAGTGAAAGTTTTGGCTGACCGGGTTAAATTGTAAAAGCAACAACTAACGTACCCTGGAATTTAAACTTACAAAAAATAACATCGCTCCCAAAGAAGAGTCAGAAGCAGCGAAGGAAAGTGAAAAGGGAAAGGTTTGGCTTTTTTTCTTCTTCTCTCTCCTTCCCTATACTGACAGCTAAGAGACTTAAATAAGAAATCGGAAAAATCCACTTTGACATCAATAGGCAATTAAGCTGAAAATAAAACAAAATGCCAAAGGGATAATAAAGATTTCTGGACATTAAAATTTTTCTTTTTCATAAGCAGGAAGGGAGAGAAAAAGAATAAGGGCAGGATCTGGAAGAGGAAGGAGACTGCTTGGAATTAAAAAGAATCTACAGTAAAACTTCAACAAGACTTCTAAAAGATACATTTTAACTGAAACTTTGCAACTAAATAGTAACCCCAGGAAGAGAAAGTGAAAAAAAAGAGCAAAAAAAGAAACAGCTTGCGTGTATTTGGATTATTTGGGGATCTTTGGATTTTTGGTTATTATATTTGAATGACTAAAATCAATCGGGTGGTTGTTTAAAAATTTATACAATGGCACCACTTCTGGATGAATTGAAAATGGAACTTAAAAAGTACAAAGGGAAGGGTTCTTTTGGCTTCGTTTTTCAATTCTTAGAAATGGAGATTTGGAACTATGAGAAACAACAAAAAAAGACTGCAAAACAAGAAAACTGGGACAAAGAAGAAACCATCTTTAATGAACAAGCAATTTTATGTGGGGAAGAAAAAGGAAAGGGGGGAAAGAGAATGGAGAATTTAAGACTTAAAAAAACAACCAAAGAAAAGAAAAAAAGTGTAATACCGGAAAGCAACAGAAAAGAGGAATACAGAAGAGCGAAATAGAGGTAGAGAGACAAGGGGGTAAAAAGGGGAGAGAGAAGAAGAGAGGGAAGAAGGAAAGGAAAAGAAGTTACAAAGGACTGGAGCAAGATATAGAGAAACAGGACCTATTTAGAGATAATGGGTGAAAATCTAACTGAAAAAGGGATTCTGTAAAGGTACATAAGATTGTATTGTTATATTAGTAATAGAAATAACTTTAGAAAATTGGAAACAACGTATGATTAAAATGAGGGATAAAATAGTTAGTGTAATTTAGTGAAATGTTTGTGAATAAAATAAGTGAAATAAAATAAATGAGAAAATTGAATTAGGAAGGAACGGGAACATTTTAATTAGTTAATGTTTTATAAAATATAAGTGAAGAAGTGGGGAGGAAATTAACTATGGAAAGCTTATAATTGTTCCCATAGAAGTATGATATTTAATTGAAAAGTAAGGTTAAAGATGTTAAGACTTTAATGAATATTAATATTAATGATAGAATTGAATTGGAATGGAATGTTGTTTTAATTATATTATACATTTATATTTTTTTCTTTTTTTAAGAATACAGTGTGTATTTTAAGAATGTACCAAGCAGAATCCGAATGGAAGTTATGTATTATATTGAATGTTACAACTTTAGGGAAAAGTTATAAAGGCATCAGTAACTACAGGAGAAATTTTGTTTAATAAGAAAAGATAATAGATAATTGAAACAGGACAGACAAAAATATAAATACAATGATTTGAATTGAGATGAGATAATTAAAATAAAATTGAGAAAATTAAAAGAGGGGAGAAGCTATGCAGAAAATGTAAAATAGTAATAAGATCTGGAATAGAATATAAAAATGAGCATGAACCTGCATTTGTGTCTGTACGAAGAAATGTAACCCGGGATTACGCTACTTTAAAAAAAGATGTTTTATTTGTATTTTTTTTTCTCTTTGTGAAAACTCAAATAAAATTTACAAAAAAAACAAAAAACAAAAACTAGTCATCTGGCCTAAAGTCTGGAGATTCATTTCCAAATCTTTGTTTTAACCATTATTTAATTCAGCAGAGTCTCAGCAGATCCCCAGCAAAAATGCTTTAACCAGACAAGTATGTTCACTATTGATCAAGTCATGCACAGGAAGTTTCTCAGAAATATCAAAATGAGTGGCTACTATGGTAGATGGGTCTTTATATGTGTCAGGCAATGCGTAGCAGCAAGTTTAAAATTTTGGCATTATGTTTCTCAACTTTAGGAGCTTTAACATCTGTAGACTTCAATGGCCATGGCTGGCTGGGGAATTCTGGGACTTGAAGTCCAAATATTTTAAACTTGCCAAGGTTGAAAAACACTCATGAAGAAGTTTGACACTGTATTTCATATGAAACCGAACTTCTTCCTTATCCAGAAAGTTTTTCTTTGTGCTTCATTTTGATTTAGATTATTTTAGTGTAAACATTTATCAGGTAGCCTATAAATTCTGTTAGAAATGCTTCATTAAAACAATAAAAGAAACAGTGATTCCTTATATTCAGCAGCAATCTCCTTCAAATAAAAAACTTCAAATTTAGAAGAGGGAATTCAAAAAATCTAAAGGGAAGTAAGTTGTATTGAGAAAAAATATCTAAGTAGGGCAAGACGGTTTCCTACAGAGCTGGCTTGTGAAAGGAGGATTTTTTTTTTTTTGAGCAGCTGAACTTACTACAGGAAGTAATTTTGCAGTGAAAAAAGTTCATTTGAAACTTGGCTGCCTAACATGATAAAAAGGAAATACATCACCATGCAAAATTGCTATGTGCAGTTCATTTACTGTATAAGCATCAGTAGGGATTTTTTTTCTTCCAAGGCACTGTTTCATTTTGGGGACTGGAACATAGCCAGCATGATTTCCAGAAATGCAAAGCCTGACAGGATGAGTGCCATAATCACGTCCTCTATGGTTACCCCCACCCCCGCACCATTTGCCAAAAATAGCACTTCTAGATACCTCTGTCTGAGAAGAAACTCGGTGGGATTTCATCTGGAGTACATATAAAAGCAATGCAGAAAGATGCAGTAATTGCATTGGTGGATCTATCAATAACAACAGATAAATATTCCTCCCAAGGCTCTGTGAAGTTGAGAAAGGGGATTAACGTAGCTCTGAAGTATGGAATTAAATCTATCCAATTTGCAGCAGCAATAATATGTGTCTTAGGACATAAGATAGGAGTGGGAATTGGGGACCACAGCCTCTAGTGCATTTTTTTAAGGGTTAGGGAGTTATTTTTTGGAGTGTTCCATGATTTAACAAGCAAAATTCAGTGACAATTTGCATGATTTAAACCATTTCAGGGTAGATGCCATCTAACAAGGCTTGGTATTATCCACCATTTCAATCTGTCTCCAACAATTTCTTGAAGTTTCTCCAAAGATAGTGATGCAATTTCTTACAGCACATCCCCACCACCATCTTATCTTTTCTGTTCTCTTTCCACTTCCATCAGCCTGCACCAAAGGGTCATCTGGTCATGTCACAAAGTATTTTAAGTCTCTGCTTATAGGTTGCTTAAGGGAAGAATTGTTTTTTTCTTTTCTTTCATCCAGGATTGCCCGAAAAGGTTTCCTGGTTGTTCATGTTTCTTTTGATATAGTGTCTTAGTGTCTTCATATCTATAATTTGAAAGTATCTTGTTCCTTTTTCTCACTTTCACTATTACTAGAGGAAAGACAATTGTTATTTATTTATGGTCAGAGATCAAACTTTAAAAAGGCATAGAAAGCAGGTAGAATAAATTGAAATACGTAGAATTGAATAAAGACATGCATAAATCAAAACAATATAATTGTGGCAAGTCATAAAGGAGTAACTGACACTAGAAAACTACACTTTTAGTCCCTAAACTGAGACAGGCTGATCCAAGTAGGAATCAGTTTAAACTCATTGATTTTCTGTTATTCTGTAATTGCAATTAGCAGTTGACAACCCTGCTTTTAAAAGAAATTTCCATGGATATCATCTGTGAAGAACTTATATCGAATCGCCTTGTTTTTCCAATACATTACAGAAACTTCTTGTTTATTATAAAGATTTTTCAGAATATGTAGGCATGATCTACACAAAGGTTTGTTATAGTTAAAAAAATAAAACAAGGGTGCAGCTCCTTCTATTTTCTTCTCCTTTCCCCTTATTCATTTTATTCTAGCTTTTGAATTTTGTATCCCTCTGCTTTTTCTAAAACTTGTCTGTTCAATTTACACATTTCCTTCTTCATGTGTGGCTTTGTTTTTCTTTCAGACTTCAGCTCTACTCTACTTGCTTCAGGAATTAGGTAATGGTTCAGTAATTTGCACATTCTTTGCATCTCCCCCCCCCCCCCCAAAATAGATATTACACCAATCATTTCCAGTCTCTGAAGATCCACAAACGTATTCCGTATTTGTTGACACAGATCAATTAACACTTTAACTGCTTCTTCTCCCCATAACTTTAAACAGTTTAGAGAATATTTCATCTGCACCTGCTACTTGGGGCTATTTCTGTCATTAACTCCCTTGCTAGTGGACTATTTCTGTCATATCTTGCTTGCTAGTTCCTGGCTATTTTCTCTTTCTGTAAATGTTTCTGTCATTTTATAATCTCATTTGTAAAGAGTTTCAGGGTAGTCATTCTATCTCCCTTCAATCTCATTAGATCTTTTCAGCGATTGCCACTCCATTCACTTGGGTGTACTCATGCTCTGAATAGTAATAATTTAAAGTTGCCAATGCCAGTTCATTTAGTCCTGAAATGTCTAATTTATTGCACTTCATTTTCACTTTCACAGTTTACTTGATTCAAGCTTCTAGCAGTCCATGTTCCAGTTGTATGTGTCCTCGTAAAATTTCTCTTCTGGCCAATTGATCATCTTTAGATTTTCTTATGAAAGTTCCAAACTCTTACATAGTATTTTCCAACCTAGGAGTCTCATTTAGCTGTCACTCAATCTTATCTAAATATTTTAGTCACGTCCATCAAAGTTCTTGGCAACAACAGAGAACTGGTTTGTTCATTGTCTTACTCTGGGCTAAATTTTAGAGTCTCTTTTCCAAGGTAAATTACATGCTGTGATTCCTTCCTTTATCTCCATTCTGGATTAGTCTCCACTTCATCCCTCACCTTTGGGTACATGCAAGCAACTGGAGCCACGTATAAACAGTGAGAATAAGTCATTGTCTCTACCTATGTTATAAGAATTTCCTCAGGCTGCTGGCCTTCCCTTGGGAACAACCAGATAGGGCTTCATGGATCTTGGGGAAGAGCAAGCTTATGTCTGTTGTAGCTACGCAAGGATTCCAAGCTGGGTCCCTGCTTGACCCCCTCCCTCTAGGCTAGCCAGCAATTTCCCAATAATACTGTTCCTTGTGGCATTATTCTTAGGGTCCCAGAAGTGATAAACCCTAGTTTATTTTTTAAAAACAACTAATTCCCAGTGCATTCCCCAATACAAAGGCAAAGGCAAAGGCAACAAAATAAAACAAAACAATAATCATGGCCGCACTTCCTTTAAAGATATTTCCTAGTCACCAATATGCTTCCCTCAAACTTTTCCTTTATACATTTGGCAACCTCAGCTTTTCTATTATCAAAAAGTATGGAGAGATTACTTTTTTCTTCTCTTTATATTGTAAACATGAATGCAAAGTTTCTTTCTGATTTTTTCGCCCCATTTCTTTTTTCATTCAACCTCAATACATATTTTCCACAAGTAAGGGATGCTTCTTTACTCATTGATTAATTCGTGAATGACAAGGGATTATTGAGTTTGAAGCTATCACTACCAAATGGATACAACTGATTGGGCTCCATGGTACATGGTTTTGAAGAGGGTTGGATTTCCTCCCCATTTTTGATTGAAAAGACATTCAAATATCCAGATTGAAATTCATAATAGGACAGTTTGTACATCTCACACACTTTAATTTGCTACAATTCAATTTTATTGTTGATAATTTGGCAGGAAAACATTTGCAACGTAGATAGTGATGTTTATTTTAATTCAGAGGGAAGTGTGCAATGGCCATATATTTTTAATTGTTTATATATAAAGAAAAGCAACTTCTTCCCCCGAATACAAGTCTTGAATGTATTCCAAACATAAATAGCATGTCTATTTCTTTTAAAAATCACAACAAATTTAAGAGGAATTTCCAAAAGCATCACAAATGTTGAATTCTGCTCCAGATATCAAGTTTGGAAAATGCACAAATGAACCAATAGCAAACTGAAAATAGATAAATATTTTTTAATGGTTGTTTTTGCCATTATTTTTGAAAGATGATTAGAGGTTGCTGTGTTTTAGACAGCTCTTCATTGCATAGATTCAAAAATCTTCCTTTGTAGACAGACTTGAATGATATCACCAACAAGATGACGCACAGTGGTTTACTCAACTTCAGGAATCCAACTCAACCAAGACATTTTTCAGTAAACTCTATTCCATTCTCTTTACTTCTGCAGTTTCAATTCCCCTTCCTTTCATTAACCACTATTTTGCCATTTAATCTGGGTTTTGACATCATGCTAAGTCTTGAAAAATTCTGACTTTGGCTTAATGTGTTCTGTAAACCTAACAAGGGATAGCTTCTTCTAAGAATCATATATAGCAGCAAGGTTGAGCCATTAAAGAAGGAAAGTTGAAAATCTAGAGCTTTTTAAAAAATTCATACATTTGCTCTCTGTATTTCTGCGGTAGCTTGATCATTTTGGGTTGTTCTGCGGTGGAATGTAGTCTGGATTCCCAGGAGGGAGGACCTGCATTCCAGAGGAGCAAGATTTGAGATAGTTTGGTTGGGAGGAAGAGAGTCAAGTCATCCCTCCCTAAGAGTTACAACATATAGAATAACAGGGTTGGAAGGGACCTTGAAGATTTTCTAGTCCAACACCCAGCTCGAGCAGCAGACCCCGTACCATTTCAGACAGATGGTTGACTAATCTCTTCTTGAAGACTTGCTGTCAAACTGAATTCATATGATTCCACCACCACCGAGTTCATTTTATGATGATTGCATTACTTGGAGCCTGACACTTCCATTGCTGGAGCATCCATAATCTCTGGAAACAAGCCATTCTACTGACCAATTCTTCCCAACTGTCAGGAAATTGCTCCTTGGTTCTAGGCTGGATCTCTCTGTAATGATCTTCCAGTTGTTACTTTTTGTCCTGCCCTCAGGTGCTTTGGAGAATAGTTTAACCCGCTCTTCTCTGTGATAGTTCTAGAAGTATATGATTAACGGTGCAAGTAATTGCTTTGTTTGGCAAGATTTCTGTCTATAAGAGGGGAACAATAAACTGTTTAGAAGAAACTCAGTGTGTCTTCCTTGGTTTTTGGGCCTGACGTGCTTCCATCTCTCTTCCATGGATTTTCTACCTGGTGCTTTGCTCCAATTATGGGCAAGATGCATATGAAACATATTGCTGCTCTTCTGTAAAGTGAAAAAGAGGACAGGGGACAGAAACCAAGTGAAATTCCCAGTTCAGTAATCGTATAATAATAGCCAGGGAAATCTGACTTCTTTCCCTTCTACTTTGGAAGATTTTGTCTCAAAAGAGACAAAAACCAAACTTTGTTTAAAAAAAAAAAGAAATAATGGAAAAGAGAAAAGGTAAGACCCCTTGTTCAATAGTTAGGTAAAAAAATTCAGTGGTAGAAAGGATGTTGATATCATAGCATTTATAGCAGGAGCTACAAAGATGTCTGCCATGAATTCAAGAAGCAATAAATACATATACTGTATATGAAAATAATACACATAGAATGTGCATGAAGATTCTCAATCATCCAGGTAGAGTTGTCTGAAGGTTGTCTGAAGTTGTCTGAAACTGGATTCATTGCAACTGGACTATTTTTTGTTATTAGTTTGAGAGACATTTCAAACAATAAATAAGTGCCCTACCTCCATCTATTTTCTGCCTCCCGAGTCCCAGCTGATGAGCTGCGACTTCTTTTGTTGCCCTGCACATGAGAACGGAGCTGGAAAGCAGGTTAGTTGGGGTGAGGAGGGAATGGGGATTTTAAAGTATCCTTCCCATGCCATGCCCACCAAGCCATGCCCACAGAACCAGTAGTAAAAAAATTTGAATCCCACCTCTGCATAGAAGGATGCTCAAACATGAAGGCAGAGTGTTGACTCTTGGCAACTACCTGTTCTAGACCCTGTAATTTTCTTGGAAGCTTTTTCAGAAGTGGTTGGCCATTGCCTCCTTCCTAGGGCTGGGACTGAGTGGCTAACCCAAGGTCAATGTGTTGCCTTTGTGTCTCAGGTGGAACTAGAACTCATGGCCTCCTGTTTTCTAGCTTGAAGTTCTAACCCCTATATCAAAGTGGGTCTTGTTTCAATGACATCCAGAAATAATTTTATGTGTGCAGGTTGCCTGGAGAAAGCTTTTCTTCACATTAAGGTACCATGGCACCAGTGAAGTGGATTGCATTTAACTCACCAGCCTGCTGTATAAATAGAAACTGTCAATCAATATTTGTAAACACCAAATAAGTGGTATCTCTCTTTCTCTTTCTCTATCTATCTATCTATCTATCTATCTATCTATCTATCTATCTATCTATCTATCTATCTATCTATCTATCTATCTATATATCTATCTATCTAACTATCTATCTACCTACCTACCTACCTACCTACCTACCTACCTATCTCTCTCTCTCTCTCTCTCTCTCTCTCTCTCCCTCTCCCTCTCCTCTCTCTCTCTCTCTCTCTCTCTCTCTCTCTCTCTCTCTCTCTCTCTGAAGAAGCTCTAACATAAGCTTTCCTTCCTTCCCTTTATTAAAAAACATTAAAAAAATGTGCGCCTTCTGGCTGCATAAAAAGATATGGCATTTTGTCACTGTAGAGGACATTTGTGTACAACTGTATAAAATAGGGGAGAATTTCATTTGGTTCACTATTTTATCTGAACGTATCAATATGGGCACATTTCCTCATGTATGGCAAAGGAAGGATCTCATTTAGAAGATGGAAGGGCACCAACCGATAGATTGTTTTGTCCAAGCAGCTGATTTTGAATGCTCAGCTCATAAAATTGGATCTGAAGGCATTTCTGTAGTCAGCGAGAAGGCACCCGTTGCCTCCTTATTCAGTTTGTCACTTCTCTTTTAAAAGAGTTGCGTTGTTTGCATCCCGGTGTGTAGCTTGAAACCGGAATGACTCTCCACACCCATCCCTAAGGCTAATTGCGGCTCACTGGAATTTTAAATGTGAAAAGATAAACTTATTGATTTGTATCCTGCCTTAATTATTTGTATTATTTTATGATTTTAGAAGAAACTCAAGGCGACAACCATATCCCCCTTTTCTACCCCCACCCTCAACAACAACAATCCTGTAAGGGGAGTTGCTGTGTTCTCCATGGTTAAGATGGAACGTGAATTCATGGTCTCCAGCTCTCTAGCCTTGTTGCCTTAACTATCGGACTGATCACAATTGGGACCAGAATTTTTGTTGCTAAGCAACAGTCATTTGCACCTAATTTTATAACCTTTTTTTTTGCCATGCTTATTAAGCAAATCACTGGGTGGTGTGGTGGCCTACAGGTGAAGCTCTCGCTTCACAATTAGGAGGCTGTGAGTTCGATCCTAGGTAGAGGCAAATATTTCTCACTCTGGGCACGATGAGAATATATCTGCTGAATATAACTCTGCATTGGCAACAGGAAGGGCATCCGGCCAGTAAACACTCATCTCCATTCAGTTGCCCAGACTCCACTGTTGTAATGACGAGGCAGTTGGGGTTTTTGATCATGATCAAATGAATCATGATGAACTTTATTGGAGTCTAGTCTTGCATTTATAGACATTTTTAGTAATCCTCCAACATTGGTTAACTTTGGTTATTGCTTAACTTTCGTTACTGTTTAGCATAGTAGTAATTAACACAATTAATTATCTCTAGTTAAAGTCTAACACATGTTTACTTCCTCTCTCTAATCCTTCTTTGCATTAGTGATTTTGTTTGCCTGAGTTGTATTTGCTTTGGAACCTTCATTACCTGAGGTTTGCCATCAAGATAATAACATTCCTACAATTACAACTCTACACTCCACCCCGCAAGGGATTATGGGGTCATTAAAAGGAGATGATTAAGCGAATCACTACTGTTGTTAAGTAAATAATGTATTTAGGTGAATCCTACTTCTCCCATTGACTTTGCTTTTTTGAAGCCAGCTGGAAGGTCACAAATGGTGATCACATGACCCTGGGATTCTGCAACCATGGTAAATACAAATGTCAGTTGTCAAGTACCCCAATTTTGACTGGGTATGCTGTGTGGTCGTGAGTGTGAAGATTGGTCATAAATCCCCCCCCCTTTTTTAGTACCATTGTAAGTTCAAGTGGTTGTAGGTTGAAGTACATAAGATGTCCTGGTCTCCATCTTTGGTTTTGTCCTCAAGACATCTACTCAAAGGAATGAAAAACCCTGGCCCATTTATACAACATCGTTGTTGTTTTAAATATAGAAATCCACAATGAAGGAGATCGCAAAGGATGCTGAAAGGTTTTCCTGGGAAGAGAAACAATCAAAAGAGAAATAGTTTGAGAAGGGGGGAAAAGTGGGTCATGAAATAGAAGGTAGATTGTCATCTTCTGGTGGAACTTGGTTGACTATTTTTAGAGTTGTCTTAGATTTGATTGGCCCTATTTATCAATGTATTTTCAAACTACTCTGAAATTGATGGAAAATAAAACAGATCTGCTGCAGATCATTAAGGAGTTCTGACTCCCAACTGTTGAGAACAAGGAAATAGCATATGACTCACCAAATTGTACCAGGAAAATGCCAAAAACTGATAGTGGGTAGGGATGAGATCAGGAGAAAGGGACTGAGTTAGTAGCTAAAATAAAAATCCTGGATTTAAACAAAACAAAACAAAACAAAAACCAAAAAACGTGGAAACACATTTCAATTCTTATTATGATACAGAGCCCCTGATTATGACATCGAACATGTAAACAAGCTAAATTCACTAGTAACATGGGCAACATCCTACCAACACACTTTTATCTTTCTTCGTGACTTCAATCTACCTCCTATTAACTGGACCCTAAACGAATGTAAAACTGAACCCATACATGCAACCTTCTACAATGCTATAACAAACCTGGGACTGGAACAACTAGTAACCAACAATTCTAGACTTAACAACTGCCTCGTTCTTATCTTCTGCAATAGTTTGAATTCAATTTATGGAATACAAATGAAAGAACCCTTTTCCAACAGTGACCACAGCATGATTGACTTTTGCCTCAACATACATCCACACAAAAATCAACACAACGATGTGATCCCCAGTTATAACTTCAAAAAAGGCAACTATGATCTTATAAACAACGATCTCTCATACCTTGATTGGCAATTTCTATTCACTGGATGCAATACTGTTGAAGACCATTACAACATATTTTTACTTGAAGTCAAAAGAGTCATCCAACTATATGTACCAATAACAACTCCAAAAACCAGAAAAAACAGATTACCCATAACAATAAGGAAGCTTCAATGCAGAAAGAGATCACTTTGGTGGAAAAACAAATCTGGTCACGTTGCCAACTTCAAAAGCTGATACAAAAACTTATGCCACCAGATAAAGACTGAAAGCACCAATTATCACATTAAACAAGAGGAGAACCTTCTACACACCAATTTCACCCGCGCTTTCTACAATTTTGTAAACAACAAACTAAAAGACTCAAGGTCCATCCCACACCTGAAAGGATGTAATGGTAAAGACTGCAATGATGATACCATTAAAGCCAACCTCTTTAACACATTCTTTGGCTCAGTATTTGTAAACAGCAATGGATCATGCCCAGTATTTCCTAGTTGAACCACAGACAACTACAATGATCTAATACATATCGATTTTACAGAAGACAATATTGAAAAAGCACTATGCAATCTAAAACCATCTATATCTATTGGACCGGATGGAATATATGCCTACTTCTTAAAAAAGCTATCCACTGCCATAGCAGAACCTCTAAGCATAATCTTTGAAAAATCTTTCAGGACCAGCTCCTTGCTAAAACTATGGTCACAAGGCACGGTCGTCCCCATCTTCAAAAAGGGAGACCCCAGCCTAGTTGAAAAGTATGCTGCGTCACCTGTAAAGTCATGGAATCAATTATTAACCAATCCATCATCCTCCACTTAGAGACAAACAACGTACTCTCTAATAAACAATTTGGTTTCAGAAAAAAATATCCTGCAATCTGCAACTCTTACACTGCAAAAACATATGGACTACACAACTTAATCAGGGCAAAGCAATAGACGCAATCTACATAGACTTCTGTAAAGCCTTTGATTCAGTGGTATACGACAAACTACTCCTAAAACTCAAATCTTATGGTATCTCTGGACATCTGCATAACTGGATAGAAGCATTCCTGTCAAACAGACAACAAATGGTCAAAATTGGGAGCGTCCTATCAAATTCTGTACCTGTCAACAGTGGTGTTCCCCAAGGCAGTGTTCTAGGACCAACTCTTTTCATACTCTATATAAATGATCTCTGTGATCAAATTAAGAGCAACTGCGTTCTCTTCGCTGATGGTGTAAAGCTATTCAACACCATAGACAATACTGCTATCCTTCAAAAAGACTTCGACTATGTATCAGAATGGTCAAACAAATGGCAACTCCAAATCTCAACAAATAAATGCTCTGTCTTACATATTGGCAAAAAAATCAGAAAATAAAATACAGGCTGAATAGTCAAGATCTTGTTGATGATCCAAGCTCTGTCAAGGATCTTGGAGTACTCATCTCTAATGTTCTAAGTGCTAGAGCCCACTGTAACTACATAGCTAAAAAGGCATTAAGAGTTGTTAACCTAATCTTACATAGCTTTTTCTCTGGTAATATTACACTACTAACTAGAGCATACTCAAATACAGCTCATCAGTCTGGAACCCACATTACGTATCTGATATTAACACAATTGAGAAAGTCCAGAAATATTTCACAAGAAGAGTTCTCCACTCCTCTACTCATTGCAGAATACCTTATGCCACCAGACTCGAAATTCTAGTCCTAGAAACCCTAGAACTACGCCGCCTTCGGTCCGATCTAAGTATAGTATATAAAATCATACATTGCAATGTCCTACCTGTCAATGAATACTTCAGCTTCAACCATAACAACACAAGAGCAAACAATGGATACAAACTCAAGGTTAATCGCACCAAATTTGATTGCAGGAAATACGACTTCAGCAACAGAGTGGTCAATGTCTGGAATACTCTACCTGACTCTGTGGTTTCTTCCCCAAACCCCAAAAACTTTAACCTTAGACTTTCCACTATTGACCTCACCCCTTTCCGAAGAGGTCTGTAGGGGGCATGCATAAGTGCACCAACATGCCCTGTTTTTACTTATACCTATTATCTTGTAAGCAATTGACAAACCAAATTAAAAAAAAAAATGGATTCACTGTGCCTCAAATTATTTTCTTTTCCTTCCTTCCTTCTCCCTTCCTTTTTTCTTCTTTCTTCTTCATCCCTCCCACCCTATAATGGAATGTGTGAATGACCTTAGGGGAAAGGGGAAAAGATGCCGTGTAGAAAAGAATCAGAAAGGAGAGAGACAGGAGCACCCAGTGGCGTAATGCTCAGAGAAAATAACTTATTTTCTAACTGTTTGGGTGGTTAAAAGTGGTGGCAGCAAGTTTGAATTTTCAGACTTGCGAGATCCTGCTAATATAACCTTACAATAAAGTAGAATTAGCACATTTGGTTGTGTTTCCTGTCTGGTTTACATGAGAGGGCTAATTCTTTCTTTCTTTCTTTCTTTCTTTCTTTCTTTCTTTCTTTCTTTCTTTCTTTCTTTCTTTCTTTCTTTCTTTCTTTCTTTCTTTCCTTTCCTTTTCTTCCTTCTTCCTTCCTTCCTTCCTTCCTTCTTTCTTTCTTTCTTTCTTTCTTCCTTTCCTTCCTTCCTTCCTTCCTTCCTTCCTTCCTTCCTTCCTTCCTTCCTTCCTTCCCTGCGGTGGTGGGATTCAAATTTTTTTACTACCAGTTCTGTGGGCATGGCTTGGTGGGCATGGCAGGGGAAGGTTACAGTAAAATCTCCAGTCAGAGGTGGGATTTGCTGATTCTCCAAACTACTCAAAATTTCTGCTACCAGTTCTCCAGAACTGGTCAGAACCTGCTGAATACCACCTCTGCTTGCCTCCCTCCCTCCCAAAATATTGAGATTTATGCAATTCAAATAAAGATTGCCAGTTATATCAATATGCTTACATATTGCAAACTAAAACCTCATCTTTAAAGTAGTTTTTTTAAGTACATGTTAAAATTTTGGGATATTAAGCATTTTTTACAGCTTTCTAGATATGTCTCACTGCTTGCACTGTGTTTCTTTACTCTGAAGAAAAATATATATTAATTTCATGTTTTTACTCTTTTTCCTCTTGCTGCTGATCACAATTTTCTTAATTATATCTCTGTGTTTATTTATGACTAATTCTACCTCTTCCTTTGCAGACTGTTGGATGAGTCATGTTCAAGTGTATCATGAAAACAGTGACTCTACAAACTTGGCAGAAAAAAGAAAGAGCAAATGAATGAAAATACACAAAAAGGTATGTATCATGCTCACAAATATATTCACACCAAAACATTGACTCTTTTTTATTAGCAATTAACCATACTTATTATCCAGTCTGAGTACCTTGATAGGTATGGATAGAAATATGAAGTGCAAAATGGAAGGAGGAAGAGGAGAAGGAGGAGGAGAAGGAAGAAGAGAAAAATCAGTAATGAATAAGAGAAGCATGCTAATTTTGATTACATTTTCCTTATGATATTCAATGAGAGTCTAATAGTGGATTCACACATTTACTATGCCATAGTTTGTGTTACCTATGGGATTATCCCTGAATTAGATGGTTTCTTTTCCCTATGCATCTGCAGAATGTTGAGTGGACAACTCTGCCCATTAAAAAATAAGTTACATCGAACTTGGTTCAAATGTTATGTCCAAACACAGGATGCATATAATGTTTCATGCATTGAGGTCATCATAATTCTGGTGGAATTATGCAATTCCACATTCATGCAATTGTACAGTTTTTCTACTCTATACACAACATGCAAGACCCATTACCTGAATTTGTGAATTCCAAACTTTTAGGAATACATTTAAGATAAGAAGTTTTTTCAAAACCCTTCTATCTGTCATTTTCCTCATCAGCAACGTGTTATTATGCTCATTATTTATTCTCAATTAAAATTATGCCTTCAGTCAAGTCCTCCTAATTTTTCCTGACCTAATTTGAGACATATAATACTTAAAAAAACATCTCCCACCATTTTCATCTGAATTCCTGCCAAAACTGGCAGCCGTTCTTCATCATCTTTCATCATCTCCTTTAGTGCTACACAACCCTCTCTTTCAAAATTGATGGCGATCTGTGCTAATAACAATGAGTACAAGGTAGGGTGTTCCAAAATTGGATCAGGTGAGCAGGTGTAAGAATGATTTAAGACAAAATCCAGAGATGGAGAGCTTTTGAACAATGGCACAGTCACATGCATTAATGGAGCATGAAACAAAGCCACAATATGGAAAACATAAGCTAATGGTCCTACAATATATATAGTATTTCTTCTATTCAGCAGCTGCCAAAATAAACTAGAATGGGATGTAATTCTACACAGCCTATATCAATTTGGGATTAACTTCCAGGATTCCCAGCTAATATGACTATGTTTTTGTGAAGATTTAGGTAAATGTTCCATCTCATCTGGGGCAGGATTCTGCAGACAATTAGCCTGAAGAGTTCATCTGAAGGTAGATTGATCAAATGTCCAAACTGAGTCAACTTTCCAAACTGAATTGTTCAAATTGTCGAATCACAAGTCTATGGACTGATTAGACTGCATTTAGGTACACGCAGAAAGAATCTTTTCCAAATCAGTTGAGAAATCTAAATTAGATTGATTGGATTTGATAATGCAGTTTGGCTACCAGAATCAATCCAATAAATGATTTCAGTGGAGGTTTGCCTGATTCAGTTTAGTTTAGTTTACTTTATTGTCATTGCACCTCGTACAATGAAATCAAACACCATCTTCAGTGCACATCATGACCATGACCATGAAAATAAACACAAACACACATCCTTCACCCTCCACACATTGAACTGAAAACCCCTGACACCGCAACAACACTGCACTATACAGCAGAATTCAAAAGAGCTACTGCCCTGGGATAGAAGCTGTTTTTCAGCCTGTTTGTCCTTGCTTTTATTATTATCCTGTACCGTCTGCCAGATGGTAATAGTTTAAAAAAAGGTTCCCAGGATGAGATGGATCATTGAAAATGTTTTGAACTTTCTTAAGGCAATGGGAGCTATAAAGCTCTTTCAAAGAGAGGAGAGAGCAACCCATGATCCTCTGGGCAATGATGTTAACCCTCTGGAGTGCTGTCCTATCTGCCCCTGTGCAATTGGCAAACCATCCAGAGGTGCAGTAAGTTAAGATACTGGTGCAGCGATAGAAGGTCACCAGCAGTTTCTCGTTCAGTTGTTGTTTCCTGAGAAGTCTCAGGTTCACACAGTCTCATTGAGACAACACTAGTACAAATGCCCAACATTTTAATTTCTTCAAAAGTTGATAAAATGCCAAATAAATCATCCTAAATTGACATCAATCTTCTGAAATTGTTTAGCCTGCAAGCACGCAAGGTTAAAATTGTGATAGGAATGAAGGCATGTTCATTGTTCCCTCAATAGCTCTGAGCATTCAGGTACCCCAAATACTTTGGTCTGCTGAGCACTAAAACTTGCAGATTGGAGGGTTGTTCACTGAATTTTCAACAAAGCCTCCCCAGATGTGATGGAGTAACATCTGTAGCAGTAGTGGGGGAAGATTTGGCCGACTCAGAACCTTCCCAGAAAGGGGCCTGGAATTAAGAGACCAAGCAGTCCTGAGTTGGATGGGTGAAGGAGGAAGTGCTTCAAGATAGCCATATCCTAGAATCTGTCTAGTAACTTAGAAGGTTATAACTTTAGCTGGGCAAGATTCTGTCTATGAGGCATAGGCAAATGAAGATTTAGACTTAATTGGATCTCACAGTCTTGTCTCTCGGTTTGAGCCTGACATTACATTTGGGTGTCTGACTTCTTAGATTTCCAATCCTAGAGAAATACTGTATATAAACAGCTACTTAGTCTCCTGCAAGCCTTTGCACATGGTTTGTGCATTCGAGCTACCCATGGGGAGATGAGGTGCAAGTTACATACTATTAACCTAAGGAAATGCATCATCTTCTTGTCCACTTCTCAAAAATACACAGAGAGCAAAAGATACTGTACTGCTAAAAAGATACGAAAACAGATATAGAAATAACTACTTATTTATCTTCACTGTAAACATTTATATCTACTCCCTAGATATCACACATCCCAAGCAGTTGGCCAGAGGGAATACTAATACTTGCAGTTTCTCAGATTCTCTGTGTTTCTTCTTCTTCATACTGGGTTATTCTTAGAGTGATTTATCTCGGAATCATTGAGGTCATTTTGTTATTAGTGGTGGCAGAGGGTGTGCAGTGCTGGGTGTCATTGTCTCCAGTCCGCCCATTCTTCCCTAGCTATGGAGATACAAATGGAGCAATCCCTCTGTGGTGTTCCTTGGATTTATAAAATAAACCAGGGAGGATTCAAAACACTGGAGAGATTATTGAACAGTGAATGATAGGACATTCACAGACCACAAGCACACTGTGGGTGTGAGTTTATGTACCTTATAGGTACATAAGTTTGCAGGTAGTTGTAGACTTCATTCATTTAGCATAAGCTTCTCTCTAAATACACAAAATAGAAGGAGGAGGAGGAGGAGGAGGAGGAGAAGGAGAAGGAGAAGGAGAAGGAGAAGGAGAGGGAAGGATTGATTTATTTTCAAATGGCTCTAGAGGAGATAAAGGTATTAAGCAAATTATGGCTTGCACTTGATGTTTCCATGGGTAACATCACGAAAAATGGAGGGAAGCGATGACATGTTTATTTGATAGCTATGGGCCTGGAACTGAGAAAGCACTTAGATTTTATAGCTCAGTAAGATGGAGGCTTATAGAAATGGGTTTATTTGGATGCTGTTTTTTCTAGGGGTTTTATGGTTCTAGGATGGAGGCTGCAACAGCACAACAGTGTTCAGATGCTGCCAAGTTTCATCAAATTTCCATTAAAATTATCAGAAAGATTATTCAGAATCTTACTGAAATCTCATGGGAATGGCTGATTTTGAGATATTTTAGCCATTTTTTTTAAAAAAGTACTTATTTCAAATTAATGTAGGGTACTTTGGTGTCTCATATTCCTTCCTCTGCATTATATATTTATTTTAGTCTTATCTGGTAATTTATCTGAATGACTACTTTCTCATTTTATTATCTTTGTCTATGGCATTGGTTCCCAACATTGGCCAACCTTGGGTTTGTGAACTTCAACTCCCAGAATTCCACTGCCAGCATGGCCATAGGTAAGGATTCTGGCAGTTGGAGTCCATACTCCTGGAAAATGGTCAAGGCTGGGGGAGAAAAACAGTCTATGGCCATAATGGCATCAGAGGCCACCAATTTGCAATCAGAATAATTAATTAACTCACTGGAAATGAGGCTGAAAAATAACTTCTACAATCCTTCTATTTACTATGAGGCCAGCATTAAAGAGATCTTCCTGATTTCTTTACTCTTGTTCAGCTCTTTGGGTCTTGACACTGAGAAAGAAAATGGAGTTTTCTAACACATGGCAGGCAAGGAACAGATAAACATTTCAGCCATATCTCTTAAGTAAAGTATCAGTTTACCCACGAGAGGCTCTTGAGAAAGAAGATCAGACAATGCCCAGAGGCTCCAACTTAATGTATTCATTAATAAATGAGAATTGGATTAATAAATTAGGTTTCCAAGATTCTCTGTCAGAATGTTATATACAGTCCTTCTTCCCTTAAGCTCTCAGAAGAGAGAGAGAGAGAGAGATGTTACAATACATTTACATTACATATATAAATGATACAATCCACATATTACATTATATAGAGAGATACAGATGTTACATACAGATGTTACCTTTTAAAGCTTCCTTTGGGTAGTTTTGTCAAGTCTGAACAAATGGGGAAAAGTTTTAACTTTTCCCAAAGTAGAGAATGTTTTTAATAATTGAATGTTTGCATTCATTGTTTTCTGATTTTCTTAAAAAAAATATAAAAGTTTGCTAAATGCTTCAATTACTTATTAATCTTATTACTTAATATAGAAAGCCAAGCATCTGACAATTCCCAGGTAGATCAGGGTTGCAAAAATTTTCAGACTCCTGTTCGATGCTTCTTAGATTCTCTGTCCAATTTGGTATGCCTCCTCCTCCTCCTCCTCCTCCTCCTCCTCCTCCTCCTCCTCCTCCTCCTCCTCCTCCTCCTCCTCCTCCTCCTCCTCCTTCCCTCTCCTCCACACTGGCTTGATAAACGATAGACTAGAAGAACAGGTCAATTCCTGATCACTTGTGTGCCTACGTGACAAGGCATGGAAGTAATTTTACAAACATATAATTCCCCCAGTGCTGTCATTTCTAAATACTCTTCCAAGTACTGTTAAAGTTCATTCAGTCATCCCATTCCCCATCAAAAGTTGTCTGCCTCTTGAGTTGGTGTTTAGAAGGAAATTGTTTCTTAGGCACAAGATTCAGAGGTATGGTAGAACAGAGAGTCTCCAAACTTGGCAACTTTAAGACGGTGGACTTCAACTCCCAGAATTCTCCAGCCAGCTATGCTGGCTGGAGAATTCTGGGAGTTGACGTCCACCCGTCTTAAAGTTGTCAAGTTTGGAGACCTCTGTGGTAGAAGAAGAAAAAACTGTGCCCAGCAGCAACTGCCTCCCTCCCCCTCCCTTCCTTGTGGAAAGGAAAGAGGAAATCTTGACAATTTGGAATATAGGTCAACTAAATTATCAAAAAAGAGTCCAAACTCATTCATATTCATATCTGAATATGGCATATAGTAATACTATTGTTAAATTTGCAGATGATACAACAGTGGTGGGACTTATCTCGGGGGGGCGGGGTGAGTCTGCCTACCGAGATGAAGTGGACAGGTTGCTTTCATGGTGTGAAGACAATAACTTGGTCCTTAACACCAATAAGACCAAGGAGCTTATAGTGGACTATATAGAAGGAACAGATCAGACATCCAGCCCTTGCTTATCAATGGAGACCGAGTGGAGCAAGTGGCCAGTTTTAAGTTTCTGGGTGTTACCCTAAAAGAGGACCTGACCTGGGGTGCCCACATTGCAGCCCTGGTCAAAAGGGCCCAGCAGAGATTATATTACCTGAGACTTCTCAGAAAACAACAACTGAGTGAAAAACTGCTGGTGACCTTTTACCGCTGCACCATAGAGAGCACTTTAACATATTGCACCTCTGTATGGTTTGCCAATTGCACAGTGGCAGATAGGACAGCACTCCAGAGGGTTAATGTCATTGCTCAGAGGATCATGGGTTGCCTTCTCCTCTCTTTGGAAGAGCTTTATAGCTCCCATTGCCTTAAGAAAGTTCAAAACATTCTCAATGATCCATCTCATCCTGGGAACCCTTTTTTTAAACTATTACCATCTGGCAGACAGTACAGGATAATAATAAAAACAAGGACAAATAGGCTGAAAAACAGCTTCTATCCCAGGGCAGTAGCTCTTTTGAATTCTGCTGTATAGTGCAGTGTTGGTGTGGTGTCAGGGGTTTTCAGTTCAATGTGTGGAGGGTGAAGGATGTGTGTTTGTGTTTATTTTCATGGTCATGGTCATGATGTGCACTGAAGATGGTGTTCGATTTCATTGTACGAGGTGCAATGACAATAAAGTAAACTAATAACTAATGAAGAATAGATAATAGAGAAAAGATAGGTAGGTAGGTAGGTAGGTAGGTAGGTAGATAGATTGATAGATAGATGATAAATAGATAGATAGATAGATAGATAGATAGATAGATAGATAGATAGATAGATTGATAGATGATAAATTGATAGATAGATTGATTGATTGATAGATAGATGATAAATAGATAGATAGATAGATAGATAGATAGATAGATTGATAGATAGATGATAAATAGATAGATAGATAGATAGATAGATAGATAGATAGATAGATAGATAGATAGATAGATAGATAGATAGATAGATAGATAGATAGATATGGATGGCTCAATTGATGGATAGATCAACTGATAGATCAATAGATTGATGCATGGATCAATGGAAGGAAGGCTGGATCAACTGACATACAGACAGAAGACAGGCAGGCAGGCAGGCAGGCAGGCATGTGTCTGAAACATTTACCATAGTAGCAGTTTAATTATATCTAGTAGAAGCATGCAAATATTTTGAGGTCATTATGTTTGAGTCTTGAGCTATCCCTTTGCAACTTCACCAGAAACATTTGATTGTTGGACAGTCCCGTTCATATTTTATCCCTTATTCAGTCTGTTTCAATTATGTAACAGAAGTTGGAACAACCTGTTCTGAGGTCAGAACACTGCCAGGAGGGCCAGAAGAAGAAGTTCCAAGTTTGGAAACTTTCCAGCAAAATCAGGCGAGTCCTCTGATGCTTCAGGGTTGGGTGGATTTTGACTTCAAAATGTTTTGTACCTCTCTGCTTACTTGCACCTAATTTTTATAGACTGGATTGTAGCTGGGTGCATTTACAGTGGCAGGTCACCATGACACATGTAATGCAGGGATACACAGAAAGGATATTTAAAGTTACAGATAGAATTGGTACATCTTTGTAGAGTTCAGCAATAATTTATGAGCATGTCTTTATCAAATGTATCTCCTGTTGCAAAGATAAGTAGACTCTTGCTGGATCAGAAGACAGCAACATAAATGATATAAAAAGACAAAATATACACCTAACTATTTGTATTAATTGTAGCCTGCCCAATTAGATTGTATTAATCAAAATCTTTCTGGAAGGAGAGGATAGTAATAAGATTGTACACATTACCAGTCTGAGTTCAGTGTCCATTTAGCTATTCATTTGGGTTAAGAAAATGTAAAAAATATTTAACAACCATTTTTAATTAATGCTACCCTAACATCATTATGTTTCCAAAGCTTTGTAAACCACTGCAGTGCAGAGTTGATGATTGTATGTTTCCTATTACCAGATTTACTATTGAAAACATGGGGAGATTAAAATCTCTATTTCTTTAGTCAGTGGAATTTAAAAATATGTTTAAAAAAACCATTGTTGAAAAAATTAACTGAACCATACAGTGTCATGGAAAAATATTTAGTCACAGTTGAGTCTTTATTCTATTTGATAATATTGTTTGGTTAAAGGTTTGTTTACTCAAACTGAATCCTCTTTAAAAAAAAAACTCCAGCCACAAAATATTTCCAAACAGATTCCTAACCATCTGTATAAATATTGTCAGGGTAGAAATATTGAATAAGTATATTTATCTATGTGTGCCTTAATATTTTTAGAGTTAAAAAAAACTTAAATGGATACATGCATTCAAGGTTTATTTATTTTGCCTTTGTTAGTCTTTTCATTTTGTTACTTTTTGTCGAGATATTTATATTAATTAAACATGATCAAAATAGCAGCCATCAAAAGACCATGGCCTTTCTCTATTATTATTTTTTTTTTTGCTGAAATGAAGAAAGCTCAACTAATAATAACAGGAACTCATTTTATTTCACCACGGTGGTCAGACTTATTTTGTTCTGGGACTCAAAATATATTTGATCTTTGAACTTTTGAATTGTAAAGTATTTTATTTGCATGCATGGATTCTTTATGAATAGATCACGATGATTTAATCAACCAAGAATATACAGTATATCAAGCATGCATATCCAGTAATCTATTGAAAAAATGTGCAATCTTCACTGCCCGGAGTCAATCCTTTTTGGCATGGGGACCAGAGGTGTTATTCAGCAGGTTCTGACCAGTTCTGGAGAACCGGTAGTGGCAATTTTGAGTAGTTCAGAGAACCGGCAAATCCCACCTCTGACGGCCCTGCCCCCATCTATTCTCCGCCTCCCAAGTCCCAGTTGATCAGCTGGGCTTTCTTTGGTTGCCCTGCTCAGGAGAACGGAGCTGGAAAGCAGGTTAGTGGGGTGGATAGGGAAGGGGGATTTTGCAGTATCCTTCCCCTGCCATGCCCACCAAGCCATGCCCACCAAGCCATGCCCACAGAACTGTTAGTATTTTTTTTTTGAATCCCATCACTGAAGGGGAGAGAAACACTACAATAGGTGGAGTGATGTGCCAAAGTGAGCTTATTACAGACAAGGACTGAGCCAACATTTCCTATTCTCCCTTACAACAGAATAACAGAGTTGGAAGGGACCTTGGAGGTCTTCTAGTCCAACCCTCTGCTCAAGCAGGAGACCCTATACCATTTCAGACAAGTGGCTGTCCAATTTCTTCTAGAAAACCTCCAGTGATGGGAGCATTCACAAGATCATATTTCTTCCTCTGGATAATTTGCAAAAAACCTTCCCTCTCCTCCTTGCCCAAAAACATTCAAAACTGAGACAGGTCAAAAATCACAATTTATTTATTTGATTAATTTGCCACCCATCTTGTTTTGAAGCGACTCGGGACCTCAAAATAATGCATCTTGGAATGCCATCATGTCATATCACAAATTAGTTTTCCACATAAAAATATTGCTGTGAGAAATCAAAATCAAAATAGGCGTTTGCCTTTATAGAACATCCTCTGTTTAGTGTCCAAAGTACTTCAGGACATATTTGCTTGTCTTATCACGATTTTTGTGGTTTCTTTTCTCCCAAGAAGACTTTTTAATAGTATGTTTTAACAGTGCTTTCCATCCTAGTGATGTCTCAATTTCAAATGTCTTTCCTGACAATTTTTAAAGGCTATGACTCAGCATAATTATCTTTGGAAAAATCACACAGAAAGCGTAAGAGTGCTAACTTGAAATAAACAATTCTGTATAAATATTTTGTGCTTGGATCAAACCTGGGCTGTGAATAACAAGAGATAATTAACTTTATGAATTCTCCTGGGTGGTTAGAGTTGTTCTATACAATTTTATGCCTCTCTCGAATTGCTGGGTTTAGCACATTACACTTAATTGAAGGTTTTAGATTTATACTGGTGCTCTCTGTGGAGGAAGAAATATAGTGTAAATGTTGCTATGTTGATTATTGAGTGCTTGAAACTTGCCTCATTTCCAGTTCACTTCTTCAATTTTCAATCTGGCACAATGCAAATTGAAGAAGAGCATTTCAAGAGAATAATTCATTCCCTCAATTTACTGGGGCTAAATTAAAGTTATTTGACTTGCCACCAAGATGATAAGAGAGACCGATATAATCTTGCTGGTTATCTGCCAACAGAGCTGGTATATAACTTATGCATACTTACTTGGAAGTAAAATCCATTACGTTGAAAGGTAAATAAGTATTACAACAGTTACAACAGTTCATTTTGTGACCATTCAAAGTTACAACGGCACAGAAAAAAGTAACTTATGACCATTTTTCACACTTATGACTATTGCAGTATCTCCACAATCACATCATCAAAATTCAGATACTTGGCAACTGATTATACTTATGACAATTGCAGTGTCCTGAGGTCATCTGATCATCTTTTGCAACCTTCTGACAAGCAAAGTCAATGGGGAAACTTAACAACCACTAACTTAACTTAAAGACTGCAGTGATTCACTTTGCAAACATGGCCAGAAAGGTCGTAAAATGAGGCAAAACTCACTTAACAAATGTCTCGCTTACCAACAGAAATCTTGGACTCAATTGTACAGGACTACCAGTACAGATTTAGAATCAGACTGCTTTCCAAAGGGTGGTGGACTATAACTCCCATCATCCTGATCATTAGCCACACTCATGGAATTGATAGGAGTCAACACTGGAGTCTCCTTACTCCATCCTTCATTTATCTGTGAGTTTTGTGCACTTTGGAACGAATTCTTTCTGAATTCTGGCGTGAACCAGAACTTTCATAAATAATTCCAGAAGATGGATGTGAATTTGTAGTAACTTTCATTACTATTTTCTCTTACTAACAAAACTATGTAAAAAAGGAATCAGATGAGTTTGGCTTGGATTTACATGAGATTAAATGAAATTGTTATTCTATACTGACTGACCATATATACTTGCTCACTGATAAAAAAATTTGGCACAAGAGCACATACAAAAGATTGGAAGATGTTATTACCAGGCCCAATAGAGAAGAATGCGTTTAAATAATAATATCAAATATCAATTTGATGTTTCTTTCTCTTATTGCTACCAAAAGAAAAAAAATAAGAACAAGCAGCATTAAAGAAGGGCAGGGTCTCAGATGAATCACCACACTTTTTTGCTCTTTTTTTTTTCTTGGAGAATTACCTCTGCATGGTAAATAATGTACCAAAGTGTTGTGAATCATACTGTTGTTCTAAAAACAATTTGTGAGGCAGGAGAAAAACTAGTTGCTTAAATGTGTAAAGAAGCTAAATAATTCTCATTCACCCAGAAAAAAAATTACCCTTTGAGTCCATAATATTTCTTGTGTAGACATATCTGCTTGGGTATCAACTGAGATGGAAGAGAACATTATGCAGTACAGAATATACTAGGATATATGCAGATATTACATGAGTATGGGCTCAATCTTACTACGAGACTACTCATTATGTCATCTTTGGTAACCCATTTTTAAGGAATACCTCTGTGTGATATTGCTTCCATCTCACCCCATGCCTGTTATGGAAGCAATTGAAGTCATCCTTAATTGATCTGTTGTTAAAGTGGATTTTTGTCCTTTCTTCAGATACAATCCTGGACCTACAAATCACACCTCAATGGTGAATTTAGGATCAAGCAGCTCTTATTGACCTTTTAAATCTGCTGTAAGCAGTCTTCCTATCCAAACAGTGGGTCATAGCCTCTATTGGTATTTTGGCTTGAGCAGAAAAAGAGACTCAACTGTGAATAGATAGAAGATAGAGATAGATAGATAGATAGATAGATAGATAGATAGATAGATAGATAGATAGAGATGAATAGATAGAAGAGAGAGAGATGATAGATAGAAAGATAGTTAGACAGATATACATGAATAGATAGAAGAGAGAGAGATGATAGATACATAGAAAGATAGTTATAGAGACAGATATAGATGGATAGATAGAAGAGAGAGAGGGGGAGAGAGGGAGGGAGGGAAGGAGGGAAGGAGAGATGGCATAGTCAATGCATTCTAGACTTGTGTCTAACAGTTTGTCTTGGTAGACTTTTCTGCTCAGTCAAGGTCCGGAACAATGCATTTTATTTATTTTGTTTTTATTAATAATATAAATAAATATATATATATATATATATATATATATATATATATATATATATATATATATATATATATATATATATATATTTCTTAAGTTTTCATGGGTACTTACATGTACTTACATGTATGGTATTCGGCTTGGTTCGGAGTATTTTCCCACGTCATTGTAGTTGTTCTTTTAAAGTTGTAGCAACGTTTCAGCAGAATCTCATCTGCCATCATCAGGCTTCTGTATAGTGTTCATCTGTGAGTTAGACTTTTACAGTGGTTTCAGATTTAAATTTTTATATATATATAATTTTTATATATATATAATTTTTATATATATATAATTTTTATATATATATAATTTATATATATATATAATTTATATATATATATAATTTATATATATATATAATTTATATATATATATATAATTTATATATATATATATAATTTATATATATATATAATTTATATATATATATATATATATATATATATATATATATATATATATATATATATATATATATATATATATATATATGAAGGGTTAGGGTTAGGGTTAGGGTTAAGGTTAGGGTTAGGGTTATATATATATATATTATTTGTCAATTGCTTACAAGTTAATAGGTATAAGTGAAAACATAGTTATGAATACATGGATACATATAAGAAAAAATAAAAAAAATATAAAAGAAACAATAGGACAGGGACGGTAGGCACGTTGGTGCGCTTACGCATGCCCCCTACAGACCTCTTAGGAAAGGGGTGAGGTCAATAGTAGACAGTCTAAGGTTAAAGTTTTTGGGGTTTGGGGAAGAAACCACAGAGTCAGGTAGAGTATTCCAGACATTGACCACTCTGTTGCTGAAGTCGTATTTCCTGCAATCAAGTTTGGTGCGATTAACCTTGAGTTTGTATCTATTGTTTGCTCTTGGGTTGTTATGGTTGAAACTGAAGTATTCATTGACAGGTAGGACATTGCAATGTATGATTTTATATACTATACTTAGATCGGACCGAAGGCGGCATAGTTCTAGGTTTTCTGGGTCTAGAATTTCGAGTCTGGTGGCATAAGGTATTCTGCAACAAGTAGAGGAGTGGAGAACTCATCTTGTGAAATATTTCTGGACTTTCTTAACTGTGTTAATATCAGATACGTAATGTGGGTTCCAGACTGATGTGCTGTATTCGAGTATTGGTCTAGCAAATGTTTTGTATGCTCTAGTTATTAGTGTAATATTACCAGAGAAAAAGCTACGTAGGATTAGGTTAACAACTCTTAATGCCTTTTTGGCTATGTAGTTACAGTGGGCTCTAGCACTTAGGTCATTTGAGATGAGTACTCCTTGACAGAGTTTGGATCATCAACAAGGTCTTGACTATTCAGCCTGTATTTTATTTTCTGATTTTTTTTTTGCCAATATGTAGGACAGAGCATTTATTTGTTGAGATTTGAAGTTGCCATTTATTTGACCATTCTGATACATACTCAAGGTCTTTTTGAAGGGAAGCAGTATTGTCTATGGTGTTGAATAGCTTTACATCATCAGCGAAGAGCATGCAGTTGCTCTTGATATGATCACAGAGGTCATTTATGTAGAGTATGAAAAGAGTTGGTCCTAGAACACTGCCTTGGGGGACCCCACTATTGACAGGTACAGAATTTGATAGGACGCTCCCCATTTTGACCATTTGTTGTCTGTTTGACAGGAATGCTTCTATCCAGTTATGCAAGTGTCCAAAGATACCGTAAGATTTTAGTTTTAGGAGTAGTTTGTCATGTACCACTGAATCAACAGCTTTACAGAAGTCTATGTAGATTGTGCCTATTGCTTTGCCCTGATCGAGTTGTGTAGTCCATATGTTTTTGCAGTGTAAGAGTTGCAGATTACATGATAGTTTTTTCCTAAAACCAAATTGTTTATTAGAGAGTAGGTTGTTTGTTTCTAAGTGGAGGATGATGGATTGGTTAATTCCATGACTTTACAGGTGACGCAGCATAAAGAGATTGGTCTGTAATTTTCAATTAGCCTTTTTGAAGATGGGGATGACCATGCCTTGTGACTATAGTTTTGGCAAGGAGCTGGTCTTGAAAGATTTTTCACAGATTATGCTTAGAGGTTCGGCTATGGCAGTGGATAGCTTTTTTAAGAAATAGGCACATATTCCGTTCGGTCCAATAGATAGAGATGGTTTTAGATTGTGTAGTGCTTTTTCAACATTGTCTTCTGTAAAATCAATATGTATTAGATCATTGTAGTTGTCTGTGGTTTGACTAGGAAATACTGGGCATGATCCATTGCTGTTTACAAATACTGAGCCAAAGAATGTGTTAAAGAGGTTGGCTTTAATAGTGTCATCGTTGCAGTCTTTACCATTAGGTCCTTTCAGGGGTGGACCTTGAGTCTTTTAGTTTGTTGTTTACAAAATTGTAGAAATTGAGGGTGGAATTAGTGCGTAGAAGGTTTTCTTCTTGTTTAATGTGATAATTGGTGCATTCAGTCTTTATCTAGTGGCATAAATTTTTGTATCGGCTTTTGAAGTTGGCAACATGACCAGATTTGTTTTTCCGCCAAAGTGATCTCTTTTTGGATTGAAGCTTCCTTATTGTTTTGGGTAATTTGTTTTTTCTGGTTTTGGGAGTTGTTAATGGTACATATAGTTTGATGACTCTTTTGACTTCAAGTAAAAATATGTTGTAATGGTCTTCAACAGTATTGCATCCAGTGAATAGAAATTGCCAATCAAGGGATGAGAGATCGTTGTTTATAAGATCATAGTTGCCTTTTTTGAAGTTATAATTGGGGATTCCATCATTGTGATGATTTTTGTGTGGACGTATGTTGAGACAAAAGTCAATCATGTTGTGGTCACTGTTGGAAAAGGGTTCTTTAATTTGTATTCCATAAATTGAATTCAAACTATTGCAGAAGATGAGATCGAGGCAGTTGTTAAGTCTAGTGTTGTTGATTACTAGTTGTTCTAGTCCCATATTTGTTACTACATTGTAGAAGGTTGCATGTATGGGTTCAGTTGTACATTCGTTAAGGGTCCAGTTAATATGAGGTAGATTGAAGTCACCAAGAAAGATGAAAGGATGCTGCCCATGTAAGTAATGTATTTAGCTTGTTTGCATGTTTGATGTCATAATCAGGGGCTCTGTAACATAGTAAGAACCAAAATGTGATATTTAAGGACAGTACACAGACGATGGTCTCAGGAATAGCAAGCTCCTGGGTAACTTGGATGGTTTTTAGATGTAGGGACTTTTTATAGAAGATAGCAACACCACCTCCTCTACGGATTTCACGATCTGATCGGTAAACACGATAGTCTCTTACTGTGGTAATGGAGTCAGGGAGAGATGCATTGAGCCATGTTTCACAGACAAATATAATGTCGAATTTAGCTGTATTTAGTAAGGCATTTTATTTACAAGGCTTCTTGCATTGAGTAGCTTGCATTTAAGGCCAGTTGTGGTTGGAATAGAGGTAGTTAGGGGCGTGCATGCCTAGTTTTTTGAGTAATGTTGGATTGGATGGGGTGGGATCATCTCAGCAAAATTACTCTGTGTGGTGCTCATCATCGTATCAAAAATAACTAATATAACCCCCCCCCCCAATCCATATTAATAGATTTCATAAAAGTGAATGAGAAGATATTTTATGATATTCGCATAGTTGTCTGGCTGTGCCCAATGTGTATGTATAGTATGAGAGCTTGCTCAGCACAAGGTCCTACCTGTTTTTTGTTTTTTTTTGCAGCAATGACACAGGGATAACCGACACTGAGCCGAAAGTGCTTATAAAACAGAATTCACTCCAAAGAGCTTGGTCAAAGTCCAACCTGAGATTCATGAGCGGAAGGGTTCTAATATCAGTAGCATGATTCAGAGGACTAGGCAGTAAAAGCAGCATCGAAGTCTGGCAAAGTTCAACTTCTCCAGGTTGCCACGACAAAGCAAAGGCCGGCCTAGATAAGTCGGTTACACGCAGTGTTTCCATTTATGACTGCTCTCAGGTGGTGACGTCAGGTCCAAATCCTCCTTCCCTCCCAAGCTCAAATAGATCAAATTTCTCACCCATGCTAGGCTACAAGGGAGTCATCGTCTCTTCCCCATCCATTACTCCCAATAACAGTTCTGATCAGTATGACTTGTTAACACTGACACATATATGCAGTTGGAAGCTGGGTTGCAATGCTGGTGTCAGAAACTGAAGGCTGGAGAATTAGAGACAGAGGAAGTCTGTTCTGAACCCTACTTCTTATCTATTCAAAAACTGCCAGAATAAACAAAGAAGGTGATAGGATTCTGTTTGCACAATCTATCTTAACTTGACACCCACCAAATGGTTTGAACCTCCCAGAATTTCCAGTCGGGATATCTACCAGTTCTTCATAGGGATTTAGGCAATGGCAATCCAGTTCATCTGGAAGCCAAAAACATACTGCTTGTCTTCCAATGTAGTGGGCTAGATGTGTCACAAACTTTGTCACAAACTACCCCTCCTGGTGACAAAGCAGAGAAGCTGAAGATAATATTTCATCACACTTCTGCCAGCGGATGGGAAACTATTGTTTCTCAAAATTGAGACTCATTTTTATTAGTCCTTCAACTTCCTCCCTCCCTCCAATGGTTGCAGAAATTGGATATGTCTAGTCTAGTAAAATGGAGGACTAGGGGTGCCAAGACAGCAATATTCCAATAGTTGAGGGGTTGCCACAAAGAAGAGGTGGGATCAACTTTTTCAAAGTATCAGAAGACAAGGTCCCATCCAACTCTATTATTCAGTTATTCCTTCCTTCCTTCCTTCCTTCCTTCCTTCCTTCCTTCCTTCCTTCCTTCCTTCTTCCTCCCTCCTTCCCTCCCTCCCAAAATTTTGAGATTGATGCAGTTTGAATGAAGCAAGATTGCCAGCTGTTAACATGCTTACATATTGCAAATAGTGCAAACTAAAACCTTATTCTTTTAAAAAGTATTGTATTTTCTTCTTCCCTTCATTTTGTCTCTCTTTGTCCCTTCATTTCTCCATTCCCTTCCCATCTCATCCCATCCCATGTCTGTGGGGTCATAGGGTCTACATATTTTAGGACATATGAAGAAAAAGCAGTTGCAACCATCCACAAAGAAGACATCTTATGAGCTATTTTTGGAAAAGGATGCTAGCCTGGTTATGAGTACTTTGAACAAAGCAGTTAGCTGACATTTCATAGACCCAACAAGGGTGGAGAAATAATTCATGACCTTTATCACCACAGAGAAGGAATCTGGACTTTAACTTGTGTCCAGTCACATTTCCTCCTTGTCTTTTACTAGCATCACTTCAGGAATTTCTTCACCGGATTCATTTCCTGGAATAACAACCCCGTATATCAAGTTGCTCGCTGGAGTTGGTAGGCAGATAGAGGCTGATGCACAATTTCAGAAAGAGCTCTATAAATTCAGATTTCTGTGTATTTATTGTGACCATCAGGAACACATTTCTACTTTGTGGGAATGTGGACCTTAAATGGCATCCCTGTTGGACTGGCAGCTTGGTACAATGCTCTGTGCTATTATCCGCAGAAAAGAAAAGACAGCAGCAAATGGAGAATTGATAAGGATCAACAGAATCACCATTTACAAATAATTGAGGAAATGGAAAAGTGCAGAAAGAAATGCCACATACTGTAATATTTATTCAGTCACAAAGCAGACCTTGAATTGCACTCCATTAGAGAAGTGATACTGCTTTGAAAGACAAGACATATGTCATATATTACATGCATTGTAACTAAGGAAACTGCCTCCATTTCTTCGAATTTCATTGAAATTCTTTTTTCAGTAAGTTAGGCTATAATTTCTGAGTCAGATGTTGCAGTCAGATCACTGTTATGTTGGTTCTGAATCAAATTTATTATGAGTCCAAATACCAGCCTATTTAATCCAGTCCAGAACTGGTGTCTCAGCATACATATCAAGTACATCAACTCGGTTTTTTTTTTTTAAAAAAGGCTTTATTTTGTAAAGTTGTTTTAATTTCGAAGCTTCTGTAAATTGAAAGTGGTTCTAACTTTCATTTAATTAAAAAGTTTAGCAAAAGAGAAAAAATGATGCCCAGGAGCAGTTTTCAAAAACTAAATCATTGGGAAGCTGAGCATATTACAAAACCACACAACTCCCTCTACTTGTGTACAAAATGAAAATTGCAAGTTGTTGCAACTACTGTCAAGTTGAGATTTCCTTACAGAATTGTTTTTCCTACTAGTTTTTGATTCAGGCTGTCCTGAGACTGCCAGCCAATTTGTCAGTAACAGAGTACAAATGGCAACTTCAAATCTCAACAAATAAATGCTCTGTCTTACATATTGGCAAAAAAATATCAGAAAATAAAATACAAGCTGAATAGTCAAGATCTTGTTGATGATCCAAACTCTGTCAAGGACTTTGGAGTACTCATCTCTAATGATCTAAGTGCAAGACCCTACTGTAACTACATAGCCAAAAAGGCATTAAGAGTTGTTAACCTAATCTTACGTAGCTTTTTCTCTGGTAATATCACACTAATAACTAGAGCATACAAAACATTTTCTAGACCAATACTCGAATACAGCTCATCAGTCTGGAACCCACATTACATATCTGATATTAACACAGTTAATATCCAGAAATATTTCACAAGACGAGTTCTCCACTCCTCTACTCATTGCAGAATACATTATGCCACCAGACTTGAAATTCTAGACCTAGAAAACTAGAACTACGCTGCCTTCGGTCCAATCCATTAACCTCACCAAACTTGATTGCAGGAAATACGACTTCAGCAACAGAGTGGTCAATGTCTGGAATACTCTACTTGACTCTGTGGTTTCTTCCCCAAACCCCAAAAACTTTAACCTTAGACTGTCTACTATTGACCTCACCCCCTTCTTAAGAGGCCTGTAGGAGGCGTGCATAAGCGCACCCATCGTGCCTACCGTCCCTGTCCTATTATTTCTTTTTAATTTTCTTATATGTATCGATTTCATGTATTCATAACTATGTTTATACTTATGCCTATTATCTTATGAGCAATTGACAAATCAAAATAAATAAATAAAATAAATAAATATTAACAACTTGCTTTTTCTTATAATCTCATATATATAGGACAGATAACACATAACATACTACGTTGATGATTTCCTATATTTCTCTTTTCAGTCTCCTTCCTAAAATATTTAATAAATAAATATGGTAAAATCCGGAAGTTATCAGGTGATGAATTGCAATGAGGAAGAAATCAGACATAGGATTGTTACAATGGAAGATAATTAATCTGTATGTGAATCCTGATTCCAATTTTCTCCTTTGATAGGTTATTCCTTCCCATTGGGCGATTAGCTAAATATGACTTTTTCCTTCAGCGAAAATGGTATTGATGAGAACTTCTGAATTGCTGCATAATCCTGTTTTCTGTTGGCAGTAGATCATTGCCAGAAGAGACAAGTGTGAAGACAATTATTCTCCTCTCTGATTAGACTAATGTCCTGATGCATCAAATATGAATGCATTTGGGTTACTTGTATACCCCTAGTAATTTCAGACTACTTTATGAGGGGAAGTAATGCATAGAAAGGGCAGAGAGAAAACCAGAGAGACTACGGTTTTAAAGGCAATCATGTTGGAACACAACTTTAGAATTAATCTGTGAAGGAGCTTGGATGGAGTAAGTTTCATAAGCAGTCTTGAAAAGGAAGATTATTAAGCTGTTCAAGTAGGAGGAAAAAGGGCCCATCTATGGACATGGTAGAAGATCTTAGCATGTAAGTGAAAGTGCATGATAAAATTAGTGTTTCTAATAATATGGGCCACCCTGGAGAGGTTTCATCCTACAATAGAAATAAAAATAAAATCCAAATAGGCAAATCCAAATAGGCAATAATAGGTAATTTAAAAGGGTCAATCAATTTAAAACAGGCAAAGTAAACATCGGAAAAAGAAATATTTCTCAGAGATAAAGCTTACTGAAAGCAACACACACACACACACACACACACACACACACACACACCAATGGTTCAAGGAGTGATTCAAACTTTTTTACTACTAGTTCTATGGGTGTTGCTTGGTGGGAGTGGCAGGAAAAGGATACTGCAAAATCTCCATTCCCTCTCCACTCCTGGGGGAAAGTTACTGCAAAATCCCCATTCCCTCCCGACCCCACTAACCTGCTTTCCAGCTCTATTCTCCTGTGCAGGACAACAAAAGGAGACCCAGCCAATCAGCTGGGACTCAGGAGGCAGGGAATAGATGGGGGCAGAGGTGGGACTTGCCGGTTCTCCGAACTACTCAAAATTTCTGTTACTGGTTCTCCAGAACCTGCTGAGTACCACCTCTGACACACACAATACATATACATATTCACACACACACACACACACACACACACACACACACAGGTCATCCTTGGAAATTGTTCCAAGGTCCACACAACATTATTTCTATCCTAGTCATAGGAAGTACCCATAGGTTACCTCTGGTCATTGCCCTTATTAAAAATATATTTATTTCCTGTAAAAGAATACATTTTTGTTATCAATTTTCCTGGAAGGTTTTCAAAAAACAACATGCATGGAAATGCTCAGCTGGAAATTTGGATCCAGCCAAGGGCAAGAAGAAAACTCCCAGAAGTTCTCCTGTTAAAAAGAAAAGAGGGGGAAAAGTACTGAGAACTTGGGGATCACCTATTAATCATGTCATTACTACTAAGGTAGCAATGAAAGTCTTCCAGTAAGAGGGTTTTAAAGGAATTTCCAGCTATCCACTACAGAGGCAGAGGTCTAAGGATTTCACATCTGCACTGAATGGCTTGGAAAAATGATAATAATTCAAGCATGCTTTTTATTTATCCTCTTGGAATCTTCAGCTTTACACCTGGAAAAATGGAAGTATATTAAGTTCACCCGAAGGGCCATCTGTCAGAACATCTTCTAATAAGATCTATTTAGCAGATAAACAGGCTTACAATGCCCTGGACCTATCTCACTAAAACTGTTATAGATTCACTGATCGATATCTTGAAGTAATCCGTAATAAGTCTTTATTACCACTAGCTTGGCAGGCGGTGGATTTCAGACCTGCAATATAGAGCCAAGAATATCTCTTGATTTATTATATTTTTTCTCTTTTTAAAAAAGGCCCTATTTGATTGGTTGATTTGTGTTTAATAGAATATTCCCTATCAGACTTCACACTAGGCATAATAATAATTGTTGACTCTCCAGACACTTTACTTTGCATTCTGGAACTTGTATATAGTAGCAGACTTGACATAGCTAGATGAGTTTGCTTTACTGCAGGCAAATTAGAGTCCAGATGTATGCAAAAGAGCTCCTTATGGCAGAGCTTAGACACTGAGTACTTTCTGCTCCAAGGGTTTAAATTTTTAGATATTTTCCAATAAATGGAAATATTGCTATTGTCTTCCCAACCGTTGGATTGGGATATACCTATTCATAGTTAACATGACACAGAAAAGAATATTTGTAACTCAGGATTGAGTTTTATTTTATTTATTTATTTTTATTTGTCAATTGCTTACAAAATAATAGGTATAAGTAAAAACATAGTTATGAATACATGGATACATATAAGAAAAAATATATATATAAAAGAAACAATAGGACAGGGATGGTAGGCATGTTGGTGCGCTTATGCACGCCCCCTACAGACCTCTTAGGAAAGGGGTGAGGTTAATAGTAGACAGTCTAAGGTTAAAGTTTTTGGGGTTTGGGGAAAAAAGTTATGGGGAAAAGAGTTGTGGTGTCCTTGCTGTTCTCTGAGCTTGGCTCTTTTCTTGCAGATGTTTTATTATCAAACTGCACCCTTCTAGCATGGAATAATGTTACCTATTTTGGTGATGAAATGTCTGCGAGAAAACAAAGAAGCTGAGCGAGCACCAAGCACTCTATAGTTCAACCCTAAGCTGAAAATATTCTCTTCTGTGTTATATTAACTCTGAGCAAGTGTGTTCTGTCTTTAACTATCCTGGCTGAATACAAAGACAGTTAGATAAATTCTACAAAGGCTTCCGTACAAAGTTTCTTTATTGGATTGTAATAGGCATCCTCGAGGTATAACTCACAGTTATGTTGAAATTCATCTAATGCCCAATCTTTGCATAGTCGTCTTCATAGTGTGAAAATATAGTTATCTTCATCCCATAGCGATGGAGCAAAGGGAAAGACACCAGCACGATGCTGGGGTCCAAGCAAGAATAAAGGAAACTCCCCCAAACCCAGCCAAGGTTCAATTCAGTGACCAATCAGGATTACAGGTGTGACCACATGACATGAACTACATTTCCCACGAGGCATCAACTACATTCCCCATGAGGCATTCCCTTAAGGGGACAGCTCCCAATTCCCAACTAACTCTATACTGTCTAACCAGCACAAAGTGTATCCCAATCTGATGGTTGGGAAGTATATTTTAACTCAGGGTAAAATATTCTCAGTTTATATTAATTATACTGTAGTATAAATAATAAATATTAAAAGTTTTGCTTAGCCTGAGAACCATGGGTTTCTATCCAGCCAACTTCCCTCATTACATTCCATAAGAAATGATTGATCTAATATACCGGTACCGTTACCTTGAGGGAACTAAAAGAGTCTTCAGGGAACCACTAGGTGATCTGTGGATAATTCCAGTCATTTAATAGATAGATATATTTTCCAATCTGTTCCTGAAAAATCACTGAAGTGCAATAAGTTAAGATAAACACATAGAAATTTGGTACGGGCAAATAGGAAGGCGGAAATCTGATCTGTCTTTCTGTCAGTTTTACAAACCTTATGTACATCAATATAATTCATAAAATATCAGGACATAAATTCATTGGTCTATTTAGGACCAGAGATAGAATAGAATAGAATAGAATAGAATAGAATAGAATAGAATAGAATAGAATAGAATAGAATAGAATTATTTATTGGCCAAGTGTGATTGGACACACAAGGAATTTGTCTCCAGTGCGTATGCTCTCAGTGTATATAAAAGAAAAGATATATTCATCAAGAATCAAGAATCATAAGGTAGAACATTTAATAATAATCATAGGGTACAATAAGCAATTCAATCATACTAGGAAACAGTCAATATAAATCATAATACAAGTGACAAAGTTACAGTCATACAGTCACAAGTGTGAGGGGATGGGTGATAAGGAGTGATGAGAAGATTAATAGTAATAGTAATGCAGACTTTGTAAATAGTTGGACAGTGTTGAAGGAATTGTTTGTTTAGCAGAGTGATGGCGTTAGAGAAAAACTGTCCTTGTGTCTAGTTGTTCTGTTGTGCAGTGCTCTAAAACTACATTACGCCCGTCTTCGGTCCGACTTAAGCATGGTATATAAAATCATACATTGCAATGTCCTACCTGTCAATGAATACTTCAGCTTTAACCATAACAACACAAGAGCACACAACAGATACAAACTCAAAGTAAACCGCACCAAACTTGATTGCAGGAAATACGACTTCAGCAATAGAGTGGTCAATGTCTGGAATACTCTACCCGACTCTGTAGTCTCTTCCCAAACCCCAAAAACTTTAACCTTAGACTGTCTACTATTGACCTCACCCCTTTCCTAAGAGGTCTGTAGGGGGCGTGCATAAGCGCACCAACGTGCCTACCGTCCCTGTCCTATTGTTTCTCTTATTCTTTTGTTTTTCTTATATGTACCCATTTCATGTATTCACAACTATGTATACACTTGTACTTATTATCTTGTAAACAATTGACAAATCAAATAAATAAATAAATAAAATAAATAGTGTCATTTTGAGGGTAGGATTTGAAACAGTTTATGTCTGGGATGTGAGGGGTCTGTAGATATTTTCACAGCCCTCTTTTCGACTCATGCAGTATACAGGTCCTCCATGGAAGGCAGGTTGGTAGTAATTGTGAAAATCCTGAATGTCTGAGAAATGTTTACTTACTTTTACTTACTTTTCAAAACAAAAACACCCTGCCATGCCTTCAGAGATAACTTCTCTTTTCTTCCTGGAAGTCTTTCTTGACAGACTACGTGACTACAGAATGTTGCATGATCACATGGTCAATCCAGGAAGTGCTGCAATGAAAAATCGGTCTCTGGGGTGAACACTGCCTACTTTGAGAAATGAAGGCATTTTTGTCAGTGAAAAAAAAGAGGAAAACTTCAAGAGTTCTCATTAACTTGCACACACTTGACTTGATTTTTTCCTGAGAGTGGATGGACGATGAATGTTGCTTTCTGGTAGCTTATATCATGCCATGGACTCGTGAAAAAATCAATTTCACTTCCAGCAACATCTGTGGCAAAATGCCAATAAGAAAGATGAAACAAGCTTACCATAATAGTTCAATACTTCATTATATTGTAGAGATACTGGGCCTGTTTTGAAAGCACTGCCCAAGTTGCTGGGAGATCGGCATCAGATAAATGTAATAAATTATAGTGAGTCACACAGTCAGCCAGATGTTTAGACTGGATTTAGCATTTTTATTCACCTATGATGTCCTTCTGAAGGACCCGGGACAGACAGATACCCTTTGATGGCATTAAATGTATCATTGCAGGATGTAAGCTGTTCAAAGTAAGGCTGCCTTTTGCAATTGACCGATAACATTTTTTTTGTCAATGCTGATGATATGCAACTGGTGTCCAGATGTTTTGAGATTGCATCCATGGCACTTATCACAACTGGTACTATGGTTGCTTTCTTCCTTCTATTTGCAGGTCTTTGTTATTTACTCTGTTGTGCTGTCTACAGGAACTGCAACATCCACTATCTTGATTTTTTTGTCTGTCTTATCAACAATCAAATCGGGGTATTATGTGGTAGTGCTTTGTCTGTTTTAAGCTGCCACCAGTTCTTGCTTGGAGGTAAATGGTATTTCTTGTAGATATTCCATTGTACCACAATTCTTCTAATTTCTGACTTTATATGCTCCTTTTCTGTTAATTAATTTGATGGGGAAAATCTCCTCCTCCTCCTCCTCCTCCTCCTCCTCCTCCTCCTCCTCCTCCTCCTCCTCCTCCTCCTCCTCCTCCTCCTCCCACAATTAGCAATATGTACAAATTGGAAAAAAACCTGCTAACTGGATTGGAAAAAACTGCTAATTAATTTGTTGAATGAAACTGTATTCATAATATTAATAGAATATAGGGTTGTCTTTTTGTTTATTCACCAACTGCCTTCCCAGCAAATTGTTACTGAAAGTTTAATCATCAGAGCTAAGGGAATTCAGAATGGACTCAGGCAATTATATTCACTTCCACTCCTTGTATATAGGGAAGCAATATTTGCCAACATTTAAACATTAAAAATATAAACAGTGCCAATAAATTAGAAATTTCCTATTTTTATGCATACTTTTTGGAAGCTGTGTAAATAAATAAATTATATTATTGAATATTATGACTAAAAAGCCAAAATAGCAGCTTGGCATCAGTGATAACTCTTTCTGTTCTCCAGCTATATTTTTTTTAAATCCATGAATAGATTTATCAATGAAAAACATTTATTGTTCACAACATCTTTACATCTTGACTCGCTATTTTTCATGCAAGTATGTAAAAACAAACGACAAATATCAACCATCTTGGGAAAATACATTTTTCCTTGGATAAACACAGATGTAAAACATCTGGAGTGGCAGCTTTTTTCTTTAAAGAGTCAGCTATTGAGTTTAAGTAATTCATTTATTATTATGGTCATTAATCACCACTGAACATATAGTGAAGGATCTGTGGCATATTTTACAGTACTCGTGTATCTATAATCAATTTATACTTCAAGCAATTTATATTGTTTCATATAATTTGTAGTGCTTTTGAACAGTAAGAAATTAATTTCCTGAAGGTTATTTTCAAACCCATTGGTGTGGTAGGAAAGAGTTTGTATTGTAAAAATATTACTATGTGCCCATTAGTGAACTTTGGAGGATGGAAGTCCATACAAGTTTTTAAATGAAAGTATTGGGTATTTAGCTAGAAATCAATTAATCAATCACTAATCTTTATTTGGTCAAAGACCAGTGAAATGTAAAAGAAGAAAAACAGAGTGTATAAATAAATATGATGATATACTAACAAAATAAAATTGTTGTGTCCCTGACTAGCTAAGTCTTCAACCTGGTCCGCATTTTGAGCGGGACCACCTGACTGTTCCCATTGGTTGGTGCCGTTTGACAGCAGACTATATAAGGAGCTGTCAAACGGCATCAACTGGGCTTTTGGGGCTCCGGCTCCAGCCAGCCGGCTGCCAGCCCAGCTGGGCAGCCACGTTAATCTGTTACTACTTCAAATAAAGAAACGTTATTCTTCAGCTCCTGTGTCTGCCTGGTGTGTCTGTCCGACGCAATACAACACTGGTGACGAGGATGGGATGTCAGAAGAGACACCCAGGCAAGAAGCTAAGTCACTGAAGAAAGAGCTGAAGCCACCGAATGTCTGGAGCCGCAGACAGTCTCTGCGCGCGCCAAATTTAAAGAGCCTCCTCAGCTGAAAAAAAAAAAAAGGTCTCCCTGAGCTGAGGAGAAAGTCTCCCTGAGCTGAGGAGAAAGTCACTGCCTGACAGGCCCTGTTGCGTGCGCCCTTTTGAAGGCGCGAAGCTGAAAGTCTCCCTGACTGAAGAGAAAGGCACTCTAGCCTCCCGTGCGAAAGGCACCCCCGTTGGCGCTACCAAGAGCGCAGAAGTCTGAAAGCCTCCCCAGCCGAGGAACAGACGTCGCCATCAAGGCCCGTGAAGGCCGGCGAAACCCCCCCGTAGAGTAGGCATAGAGCCGTCTCCTGTGCCAAGGGCACCCCCGTTGGCGCTACAAGAGCGCAAAAGCCTACAACTCCTAGCCGAGGGACAGACGTCGCCTCAAGGCCCGTAAAGACCGGCGCGGCCTCCGCTGCCCCCCCGACTCGGCCGCCGTTACCGTTCGCTGCCGCCACCGCGGTTCCCCGAGCTGTTGCCTCTGCCGCCTCGCTCCACCGCCGTGGCCTCCGCTGCAGCCGCTCCTGCCGAGGATGTCGAGCGCCTTTCTGCCTCCGCCGCGGCCGCCGCTGCCGCGGCCTCCACTTCTTCAGCCGCCGCCTCGCTCCGCCGCCGCCGCGCGCTCCGCTCCGTTCTTCCGCCGCCGCGCCTCGCTGCCGCCGCCGCGCCTGCGCCGTGCGGCCCCGCAGCCGCCGCCTCGCTCCACCGCCGCCGCGCGCCTCCGCCGCCGCCTCTTCCGCTCCGCCGCGGCCTCCGCTGCAGCTATTTCCTGTTCCAGCCACCACCGCCGCTTTCCGCCGCTGCCGCCTCGCTCCGCCGCGCGGCCTCTGCTGCAGCTGCCTCTTCAGCCGCCGCGGCCTCTTCCTCCGCTGCCACACGGCCTCTTCGGCCTCCGCTGCCGCCGCGCGGCCTCTTCGGTCTTCTCTGTCGCCGCCGCCACGGCCCCCGCTGGCAGCCGCCCCCGTCTGGGACGCCGCTGCCTCTTCAGCCGCCGCGGCCTCATCCGCCACCGCTGCACAGCCTCTTCGGCCTCCGCCGCCGCTGCGCGACCTCCGCTGCAGTCGCCTCCCCATCCCGGCCGTCGCCGCCGCTGCCGCCTCCGCCGCGGCCGCCGACAGCCCGAGCGCCTCCTCGACTCCCACCGGTTGCCGAGCGATGGGCCACTGCCGGTGCAGCTCTCTTCACCATTGTGGACTGGGTTCAGCCATTGGCTCTGCAGGTCTGCAGCCCCTCCGGGGTTGAGCATGGCTGGTGTTCGTTTCCATGATTCACTGAGTTGTTGAGACTTTTCTTCATTCTCTCACTTTTGTAATTAAAATTCTCTCTGCACCCCCTCCTTCCCAGTGACTCTGGGGGGATGGATCCGGTATTTAGGGGGTGGTGGATGTCAGGCGTTGAACAAGGAGGTGCGCACCCACCATTAGAGTCCTTCCATGCACCCACCTCCAGAGTCTTTCCCCACCTGGGCTTGTCTCCCTTGACAGTAGCACTACACTCCCCAGGGGGGGCGAAAGCTAGGTAGGTGGGAGGTTGGATGTTCGTGTCCCAAGGGGGCCAGGAGAGCACAACGAGCCTCCAGTCTTAGGGTTCAGGCACCTCTGCCCTACCCCATGCAGGCAGTCACCAGACATGTTTAGTCACCATCTTATCTGGTTCCCCTTCTCAGGCTCTTGCCTTGTGACAGGTGGGGTGCCATTTTTTTGTAAGCCTAGTGGATAGGTGTGCAAAGCAGCTACTAGTTCAATTTCCTTGTTTATACCATTGTATTCCCAAAAGGCTGGGCAGAGCATGCCCTTAGCTAGGGGAAAGGGGTGTTGTGTCCCTAGCTAAGTCTTCAACCTGGTCCGCATTTTGAGCGGGACCACCTGACTGTTCCCATTGGTTGGTGCCGTTTGACAGCAGACTATATAAGGAGCTGTCAAACGGCATCAACTGGGCTTTTGGAGCTCCGGCTCCAGCCAGCCGGCTGCCAGCCCAGCTGGGCAGCCACGTTAATCTGTTACTACTTCAAATAAAGAAACGTTATTCTTCAGCTCCTGTGTCTGCCTGGTGTGTCCGTCCGACTAATACAACAAAAATTATGTAGCATAACATTCACTCCTCTATTACTATATTAATGCAGGCGTTACCCAGATAATAAATCTCATTTTGATAGAGAATCAAAACCTTAGTTCACCTGGGTACAAAGTCTTAGAATAAATTCTACTGCAATTTTATTCCCAAAATTTAAGTATTGTATGCCACTTGAAGTCACTTTTGACTGAGATTGCCATTTGAATGGATTTTTCATTTAAAAATTGAATAAATAAATTTTAATTAAAAATTGCTAACCTACGGTAATTCTGGTCCCAATTGTGATGGTAAATCCAGGACTACCTGTATAAATTCTGAGATTTCCAATGAACAGCAGGATGAGATGTCTCCCCAATCCCAAAGAAGTGGATTAAGGTCTATGGGACTCCTATGCAAAATATCATTATATTCAACTTCCTCCGTGGGAGAAATGTTACCTGTAGCAGATTCCCCCATTCAAGCCAAACCACTCTGAAAGCTTGTTGAACCAGTTTCAGCTACACAGTCTTGGCTGGTAAAGAAAACAATCTACATTCATTGACGCAGAGTAATTGAATGGGATTAAATTGTCTCTGTTTCTCTTTCAAAGTGATCGTGAAAAGCCCAGTTCCTAATACATGCTTAACTAGGACTTGGGTGTGTGTATATATGTGTGTGTACGTGAAGTGGAAGGAGATGGGCTGAATATGCTGCAGGAACCCCATGAAGGGTTGGATGGATCTGCTCAATTAATTCCAAGAGACTTAGAATTAGCCTTGGGCAGATCCAGGCAACTGTGGCATGTGAACATCAAAATCCCATTGTCCCATTTTGCCAATCAAGTCCTCCTAGAAAAAGAGCTAGACAGAGCAGAAAAGCAAGCTTCTCCATATTGGACAGCAAATAATACATCTCTTAAAAACCTATGGAAGATTCTCAATCATTCCGATCATGGTTGTCCCAAAGGTGCTTTTTTTTTTCTTCCTTCAAAAGGCAACTGGATGGTCTTGTTTTTCTTTGAAGATGTTTCGCTTCTTATCCATCCAAGAATCTTGGATGAGAAGTGAAATGTCTTCAAAGAAAAACAAGAAAGTCCAGTTGCCTCTTGAAAAAAAAAAAAGTACCTTTGGAACATCTCTTAAACACTCATTGCCTGCATTCAATGAACCACCTCCATTGCTGCTTGCCTGTTTCATGGAGAAGAGGGTAGTGATGCTATGAAGGCAGGCCAACCCAGCCTTGGTGTAAGGACTTGTGGGATATTGGAGAAAGGGTACCTAGATTTTATTCCAGGGATGTCCAACCCTGGCAACTTTAAGATTTGTGGGTTTTAACTCCCAGAATTCCCCAGCCAGCATGTCATATATGCATACACATACAAATATTGTTGTTGTTAGTTGGCAGGACTAGATGACTTCTCTTTACCCCTGGTTCAGGAGCAAAACAGCATGGTCTGTGTGTTGTGGTTCACTGGCAGCCGTGCAGACGGCAGTGGAATAGGACAGTGGGGAAGAAAAGGGACTAGTCAGGGAGTCTTGAGAGGACTTGGATGAGGGTCCTGCATCTGATGCAGAGATGGGGCCAGGACCAGCTGGGAGTGGGGTGCTGCCTTTGGAGCCTTTGGGGTCTGGCAGCAGTGAGGCAGAGGAACAAGGGGAGCCTGTTCCTAGGGCACGTGTGCACAGAGCTGCTAGAAGGCGAGAGCAGCTGAAACAAAAGGGGTGACTCGGGCGTAAGGCTGGGAGGTGATTGCCCCTCCCATAAGGGATAAAAGTCAGGCCAAGATGATGAAACCTTTGAAGGAAGCAAAGTAGTTCGACTGGTTCTGAGTCATCCTTGAAGCTCTTTATACTTCAGTTGGGTTTTTTTTTGTACTTTGGTTGGTTTCTTTTCTAGTTAATTTGATACTTCTGTTTTGGTAGCATTCCACAGAACTGAAAGGTGTGTGCTTATCTTGGGGCTTAATTTCGGCTGGGAATGAAAACAATTCCCAGCATTGCAATAAAATAGGTTTTGTTTTTAAAACAAGTTTGTGAATAATTACGGTTTACGAAGCCTGGGTCAGAACACTGTGTAATCCTGGATCTATCCTGATTCACTCTGATTTCTTATTTCTAATAATCTTTACCCAGGCATAGTGAGTGTTACTGGTTCTGACTTTCTGGGCTGTTCATGTAGTATCATCCAGTTAGTCACTGAATAAGTAACTAACAAAAAAATAACAAAATTATAAAAGTAAATTAATTGTTAGACCAATGGTATTAGCTTATATATATTTGTAGTATTTTACTTGTACCATGCTTAAGTACAACTGCATATCAAAATAAAATGTACTGGTATAGTAATTTGAATGCAGAACACTAACGTAGTCAATCTGAGAACAATATGGATTTCTACATCCCTCTTTTACTCAAAGTGTATTAAACAAAGATAATTCTACAGCCCTGATATCGTATATGAAAAGACAGCTGTTCATTTCATTTGGCCTCTCTCATAATTCCCAATGCATTTTTGAATTTTCTGCCAGTTTACAACAGTTGCGACAAATCTTTGTAACGATGCTTTAGCACCTGGTTTTGCAGGATTTTCTCAAAAACCTGTTCACAAATGCATTTCCTCTAAAAGCACACCCGTCAGATTCATCTTAAAAATCTGCTGTACATATTTATTTAGAAAAATCTACTTCCAATTTAGTAGTTAAACAAAAACAGAACAATTTTTTAGTCCTGACCATTCACAGAACAGAAAGCTCACAAGTCTGATATGCCCTCCCCAGTGGAGAACAATTGACCATGAGCAATCAGTAAAATTCACAGTTTAGCTTAAGTTTGTACAGGTAGTCCTCAATTTAGGACCACAATAGAGCCCAAAATTCCTGTTGCTAAGTGAGACATTGCTTAAGTGAATTTAGCCCCGTTCTACGACTTTTTGTGCCACAGTTGTTAAGTGAATGACTGCAGTTGGTAAGTTAATAACTTGGTTGTTAAGTGAATTTGACTTCCCTTTTGACTTTCTTTGTCATAAGGTCACAAAAAGTGATCACATGACTCCAGGACACTGAAACCATCATAAACATAAGTCAGTAGCCAAGTGTCCAAATTTTGATCACATAACCGTATGGTGTAAGTGTGAAAAAACAATAATAAGTCACATTTTAGTGCTGTTGCAACTTTGAAAAGTCACTAAATAAGGTGTTATAAGTTGAGGACTAGCTCTACCACCCCGAGTTCCCTAGAGGCATGAAAGTATTTAATCCAATACATTAGATCAGGGGTGTCCAACCTTGGCAACTTTAAGACTTGTGGACTTCAACTCCCAGAGTTCCAGAGCTTTGCTGGCTGAGGAACTCTGGGAGTTGAAGTCCACAAGTCTTAAAGTTGCCAAGGTTGGACACCCCTGCATTAGATAGTCCTGAATCCTAGCCTAGAAGGAAACACTCTTCATTTCATAGACTACTGTACAGTGGTGGGATTCTAATACTTTAACAACCGGTTCTCTGCCCTAATGATTTCTTTCAACAACCAAAGTGCTCAGAAACTTAACAACCGGTTCTCCTGAAGTGGTGCAAACTGGCTGAATTCCACCACTGCTAATGTATCTCTGGTTCCATTTGAGAAACCCAGCCAGGTTTGCCACTCAAGCCTCTAAACTACTGAACAATAATGAAACCAAGAGAAGGAAGTGAAAAGAAACTTCCAAGGGCAACCATAAATGAAAATGCAAAGAAAAAAAGAAAGAAAGAAAGAGAGAGAGAGAGAGAGAGAGAGGAGGAGGAGGAGGAGAGGAGAGAGAAAGAAAGAAAGAAAGAAAGAAAGAAAGAAAGAAAGAAAGAAAGAAAGAAAGAAAGAAAGAAAGAAAGACGGACGTCGATTCCGAAGTTCAACTTTCCCTCTACTGTCAAGGTCCATGTATGGGTGTCAACTGATTAATTAACAACTAAATGAAAAAAAAGTAGGAAGGCCTTGGAAATATAGAAGAGGACATGAGTCCTGGACTATTGCTGGCACTGCAAAGGTTCAGAACTTTCTGGAAAGTGATGCTTGGGAGGAAGCAAGAAATGGGACTTCCTGTCCAGTGCTGTCATAGTCCGTGGAAGGAAAAAATAAGAAGAACATAATATATTACAAATAAAAAGGACTTGCTGAGATTTTTTGTGTGTGCTTTGCAAGGTCTTTTCATTGTCACGGCTTCATTTCATATATTGTAAATTACCCAGAGTCACTTGGTTGACTTCGGCGGCTATGGAAGAAATCGCATTAATTAATTAATCCAAACAGAGGGAGAGAGGAATGAGTTTGTCAATATCTATAGAGAACATAGGCTCAGCAATTATGTATAATACTGGTCAATTGTAAGACTGCCTTTTCCTCCATATGCTATCTCTGCATTATAAAAAGCATAAAGGAAATATTTTAATCTTCGAATCTGTTTAGCTGAAATATTGCATGGTTTATGTCTCGTAAAGCATCCGTCTTGCATTTTGTTTTCATCTCATTTCCATTCCTAGCTCATGGTCAGTCTTGGGCAAGCTTGAATTGAGTTCAGTTTCTTTCAAATTTCAAATGCAAATTAGATGTTGCCCCCCTTCCCCGCTTATGAATCTTGCATTCAAACTGGTTCTTTGCTCATTCACAGATCTCTAAGGTTTAAGCATTTCATTAAAAAATGAGTAGCCTTTTAAAGAAATTACATTCCACCCAGATAACTTATATTAGAAGAAACACTTCTGCAGTTAATTAAATAATGGCAGTACAGACATTTTTTGTGGCTTATTACCTCTCATGAAGACACTGATTTTTGAAGCATGGTGGCAATCTACTTTTGGGTTGGGTCCCCCATATATTTTACAAGTATTTTACCCATTTTGGTGACATTCTGAATGTGTCAGAGAAATAGAACATTTTATTCGTGATGAATATTATTCTATGCTACAACATGTACTAAGGAGGTGAAGAGCATGAGAATAAAAAACTATGGAGCCAGGTTTAATCCTAAATTTGGAAAAGAGCAATTACCCCAGAAGTGGAAAATAATTTTCTTTCTCTAAATAATTTGAAATTATACTTCAAACAGAGTGACACACATATTTTGGTAATGAGCAATTAAAAAAACTGTAGTTTTATGAAAGTTAGCATCCAATATATACTTTCATTTCATTGGGTTGGATTCGAGGGAGAAAATATTGAAGAGAAAGGGATAATGAGATTGAGAGATTTAACAGATTAACAGAGACCTTGTAGGTCTTTTAATCCAACCTCTCTAGAATTTTTCTACTAAAATTTAGGGAAGAAACTAATCATGACTGATAAAGTCATACTGATATTCATTTAAACGGGCTTAAGTAAAATGATTAAAATTATACTCAACTCAATGTTTTTCCTCCATTCTTCTGTCAAACCGATAATGACAATTAATTATAATAACTGTCATCTATATTCAGTGGATGGATCACATATATTGCAATTAGACTGGTGGGTGAGTAACACACAGTCAACAAACCTCAGTTTTTTTTAAATGCATACTCTTATCTATTCTAGGTGTCTACAGTTGTTCCGACGGAGTGACAAAATTGCTTCCTTCTGTCCTATTTATTTGTTCACATGATCTTCTGGACAGTAAATTACAGTTTATGAATTTTGGTAGTGGAACATAATTTTGGAACACGAGTTATTTCAGCAAGAAGGTGCCTTGATTTATTCTTTACATTTCATTTAATACTGCAGAGAGTGATTTCATTCATTCATACATTGGCACTTGAGCACATAAACAGTCTCAGAAACATGCATGCATAGTCCATGAGAAATCCTGAAATATAAATTTTGAATGTTAAGACTACATTCCATTTTGGGAAATGGTTTTTGTCAGCAGGAAAAACATTTTTCAATCCATATGAATTATAGCCAATTCCTGCCCAGCCAAAGATGCTGGGACATTTTGCTATGTTTATCAGCAAAGTTCTCAATCACCTGAAGCTGGTTTTGATAATCCTGTACTACAAGATAAAGGTTATCCTGTTGGTTAATGCCATGCATGATGATAATTCTGCCTAATTATTAACCTTTTTGAGGATGGATTGTGAAAACTTAATTGATTCTGAAGCTTTTACTCTTGTATGTAGACTCCCATATTCTGCCCCCCCATCCATTTCAATTATCAATAATTAAATGGAATAGATTATATATCCAGAGCATACCCATCATTGGATCTTGCTAATTATGCATCTAAAAAGGAGACACCAAGTGTATCAGGTGTTAGAAACCAAAAAGGACCCAAGTAATTACTCTAAAGTAGTTTCTTATTACTGTTTAATCGACAGAATCTTGCCAGGCTAAGCACTCTGCATAACTACCTAAAATGATGTGAAGAATTAGGGAAGGTCCTTCCTTTCAACATCTCTTCCCGCATGGCAATGATTCAAGGCTGACGTGTCTCTTTACTATTCCTTCTGTAACTTAGTGCCAGAGTCCATCATATCATGTTGCTATTTGTATAAAATGTGGATGTCAGTTACATAGCCTTAATTCCACTCAGGGAAAGATGGCAACAGTTCTTGGACATAGCTGTCTTCTGATGACACTAACCAGAATTTGGGAACTGTTATTTGGCTTACATATCTAGCAGGATTGAAAAACCATGAATGACTGCCACACATCTTTGGATATGGCAGCCGGGTCTGATTGTGCTTCCATATCCTTGGTGCATATTTTAAGAGCTACCTCTCTGCATTCATATCATCAGGATTGCATTAAGTGAGGAACCATATTACTTCAGTTTCTCATGCAATGTCCTAACCCAAGATGAAATGAAGGCATTACTTAAAGTCAGAGGTGTTCAATCCTTAGAGAAGAATAACCTTAATCCATCAGAGAAGATGCATGTCCAAATATAGGTTTCAATTTTGATTGTACCATACCAGTCTCATGGTGCAAGGCTATGTAAGTATCACATTGTAGAACTTCAAACGTCAGCTTTAAGGATTTTGATTGCTGAAGAGAATCTAAGTGGGAAATCTTGACTTTTTTTATCTGGCTTAAATTGGTATTTACATAATGGCTGTTGAATTCAAGGACAGTTTTATTTAGGGAGAGAGAGAATCTGTCAAGATCCTGTTACTATAATAAGAAAATAGAGTTCTGTAGTTCATATAGTATCTGTTTCTTAACCTGGTCTACTTTGACACAAGGACTTTACTATATTGACAACTTATTTTTCAGTTTAGCAGAGGATATGGTGGTATCAAAGTGACATCACTAGATTGAACTAAATCTCAACATTTTATTTTATTTATTATTATTATTATTAATATTATATTATTTATATATTTTATTTATTTATTATACTTACAAGATAATAGGCATAAGTAATAAACATGAGTAAGAATACAGGAAATAGGTACAAATAAATGGGGACAAAAGGACAGGAATGGGAGGCACGATGGTGCTCTTATGCACGCCCCTTATGGACCTCTTAGGTATGGGGTGAGGTCAATAGTGGATAGTTTAAGGTTAAAGGAGTGGGGGTTAGAGGATGTAACAGATAGAGGATGTAATCAGATAGTGCATTCCAGGCATTGACCACTCTGTTGCTGAAGTCATACTTTCTACAATCAAGTTTGGAGTGGTTTACATTGAGTTTGTATCTGTTGTGTGCTCTTGTATTGTTGCGGTTGAAGCTGAAGTTATCCCTTTGTTTGGATAACTGAGGTTTAATTAAAATAGAGATTAGGTAGATTTAATCTGCCTCCTTTTAGGAAGGAAGAAAAATTGATCTTGGAAAATGTTGGGGAGCAGCAAACAAGAGGCTGGCAGATGGAAGTGAAGGGAATTCTGTTTCTTTCTGCTGGCGAGGATCATGAGAGAACTTCCCAATGAATAGGTACTTTCATTGGCTTTGAAACAATTGAAGCAATTCTTTGGCTGGTACTGCTAGGCCACCTGACTATCCATGACAACTGGATTCCCAGATCCTTTTCTTGTCCCTAAGTCAGGCACGACAACACCTGCAGGCCCTAGAATGTAACGCTAGAGATCAGCAACTTCAGAAGAGACCAGCTGTGAAGGTCCAAAATGATGCAATGGAAACAGCATAATATAATCAGCCACAGCCTAGTCTGCACAGCAGCAGCAGCAGGAGCAGCAGCTGCCTATTTAATTCCGGGCTCTGTGCCGATTTCATGTCACCCTCCCCCACCTCTGATTACAATGCATTAAACTTTTGAGGCTTGTCCAAGATCCTATGCTTCGCGTTGGGGGTAATACTGAGCCAGCAAACAAGTGGGGGGGGGATGGCTCTGTTCGGCCTGGAGAAGATATTGAGTTTATCTGAGCCTCTTCATATGGAGAAGAGGCCCATCCAAAACTTGGATGAGATTCTGAAACTCAGAGGAACATTTTGCCATTGCTGCAGCCACTAAGTTGGGATGGGCCCAATTTTATTTTATTTTTTTAAGCTTCATTCCAAGCTGCAAACCAAACAGTCCTGCTCAGAACGCTTGGTCAGACCAAGGCTTCAAACTGGACGTTGTCCAGTGAAATATAACTCAAAATGCTTTAAGACTTCCACCACTGAGAACAATGAAACTTCAAAAGTAATCATAGAAGTAGTTGACCAGCTCAAAACCCTGAAAGAAATCACATGGTGAGACAGCAAATAAAAACTGCAGTAAAACCTAATAATTATAAATCTGGGGTGGTCAAGGTAGGATATATTTTACAAATAGTCAAAATCATAAAATCAAATATTCTTAGCTGTCTCAATAAAATAACATTGATTCAATAGTTCAAAATTATTAAATAGTTACTAAAGGTGGTTCTGAGTTACCCTGAAATATGACTAAGAAGGGTGGCTTATTAGCTATAAAAAGCCTCTTTGTAATGTGAACAGTATAACAACAGGTGGGTTAATATTTCAAGAACTTCTTCATTGCAGAGACAAAATCAAATGAGATACCTTGTACGGGTGGTCCTCAAGTTACAACCAACAGCATTTCTATCGCTAAGCAAAGTGGCTTAAGTGAATCATGCCTGGCTTTATGACTTTTTTTGTTCATTTTGCTTCTCATCCAAGAAGTTGAAACAGGGCTGAAGAAGCTTCTTGGATGAGAAACAAAATGTCTTCAAAGAAAAACCAGAAAGTCCAGTTGCCTCTTGAAAAAGCACCTTTGGGATATCCATGTAGTTGTGAAATGAATCATGTAGTAGTTCAGTGACTCTGGCTTCCCAATCTACTTTGCTTGTTGGAAGCCTATGGTGAAAGCTGCAAATGCCAATCACATGACCCCAGGACAGTGCAATTGTCATAAATACTTGCCAATGGCCAAGTGCCCAAATTTTGATCCCATGACTGGGGTGATGTTGCAACTGTTGCAAGTGTGAGGGCTGTTGTAAGTCAGTTTTTTTCAGAGCCATAGTAACTATAAATGGTTGCTAAACGATTGACTGTAGATTGAGGACTATGTATAATTGCCTCTCCAGAGCAGCTGTTAGAAGGTTATTATATCTCACAAGAGTTAGGCCTCTTTTGAATTAGGGAATAATTATTTGGCTTTGATTACTAACTGGATTGAAAAAGAATAAATGACTCTCACACATCTTTGGATATGGCAACTAGATCTGATTGGGATTTCAAATCCTTTGTGCATTGAATAAGGCTGCCTCTGTACACTCATGCTTCATCATCAGGATTGCATGTGGATTGCATTCCTATTACAATATTTTGAAGGTGAACCATTACATCTTTTTCATAAGCACTTCTATTTCTCATGCAATATCCTATCCTAAGTGGAAGTAAAGGTGTTGTTTGAAATCAGAGGTGTAAAGTCTACAATGAAGGGAATTTTTTTTTTTTTTTACCCACAAGAGAAGATATATGTCCAAATACAATTTTCAGGTTTGGCTGCACCAGTCTCATGGTGCAAGACTATGTTAGGAACACACATTGCAGGATTTGAAATATGTCCCTTAAGGATTTAGATTGTCCTCTCTCTAAAGGGGAAACTCAAAAGAAACCCCCTTTCCATTAATTTTCATCCTAGTGGCCCACAAATAGGCAGAGTGGCATCTATGCCAAATGATATTTTACCACTGAAGTTGCAGAAAAATTGCCAATTTTAATTGCCAGTTAAAAAGTTAATTAAAAGAATGTAGAGATAGGATGCAAAGAATCAGCTGTCAGCTGTTTTCTCTGTACATATTTTTTTCCTTTTTTTTTGTATGGGAAATTTATTTTCTTTAAACAATCCCTTTGGCCAATTTTATGAGTAGCAAATAATAGGACATTGATGCTATACACTTGATTAACATCCAATTCTGTGGTTTTAGCAAGAAAGATAAAAAGAGTAAGGGCCTATTGTTAGGGATATACACCCTAGCACAACCTGCACGGCAGTTAGGCAGGCAGGCAAATATGTGAGATAAACGTTTTTGTAGTTTACACTCAGCAAAACAGATACACTTTGCTAGTTAAATAGTTTATTCCATTAATAGTTTTAGCATAGTCAAACAGTCCATATATCATACACTAGTCCAGTCCGTCCGGGGATTAATCAGTTGCAAAGTCCAGTGTCGAAAAAGAGGTCATTAAACTTACAAATATCAGTCCAGTAATATATCTCTTTGCAATAGAGATATGAAGAAGTCAAACCTCCTTTCTTCCTTCAGCAACAGCAGAGAACACCCAGTTAACAATCCATCATCATAAGCAAGCAATCCAGTAAGCCAGCAATCAATCCAGTTCTCTTGCTCCCTCTTATGGCGATTTACAGCCGCACCCAAAATTACATGCTTTGCAGTTAAAGTGACACACACTTAAATTCACTATCATAGTTTATATATATTATTTTACCCAAACTACGTTAGGTAACCTTGTTATTCCTAACACCTATATTGATTGTTACTTCTGTTGCAGACTATTATAAAAAAGCAGGGACAAAACTTCAGAATATGCTGTCTTTTATTAGATATCTCTGAAAAAACATAATGATTTCTGGGGAGTAAAACTGGTAATTTAATTGATCAGATCTCCACACCCACACAAAAATAATATCTCAGAAATGTGTTAAACCAATTGATCAATCAAATATTGATTCTCAATGTATTGCTTTGAACAGGAACAAATAGAAAAGGGAAACGGAAGTATGACACCAAGCTTCAGGTGATACCAAGCTGCAGGAATAGCCGAAACTCCAGAAGGTAGGCTTAAGATACAGAAAGATCTTGACAGACTTGAACATTGGCCGCTATCTAACAAAATGGAATTTAGTGATGAAAAAAGTAAGGTTACACATTTTTCTTTGGCAAGAAAAACCAAATGGTGCCTGGCTCCACAGTAGCAACTGTGAGAGAGATCTTGGAGTCCTAATGGACAATCACTTAAGTATGAGCCAGCAGTGTGCTGCAGTTGCCAAAAAAGCCAACACAGTTCTAGGCTGCATTAACAGAGGGATGGAATCAAGATCATGTAAAGTGTTAATACCACTTTATAATGCTTTGGTAAGGCCTCACTTGGAATACTGCATCCAGTTTTGCTTGCCACGAGGTAAAAAAGATGCTGAGTCTCTAGAAAGAGTACAGAGAAGAGCAACAAAGTTGATTAGGGGACTGGAGGCTAAAACACATGAAGAACAGTTGCAGGAATTGGGCATGTCTAGTTTGATGAAAAGAAGGACTAGGGGTGACATGATAGCCAATATCTCAGAGGCTTCCCCAAAGAAGAGGGAGTCAAGCTATTCTACAAAGTACCTGAGGGCAGGATAAGAAGCAATGGGTGGAAACTAATCAAGGAGAGAAGTAACTTAGAACTAAGGAGAAATTAATTGTTAGGACAATTAGTCAGACTTGCCTACAGAAGTTGTGAATGCCCCAACACTGGCAATTTTTAAGAAGAGATTGGACAACCATTTGTCTGAAATGGTATAGGGTTTTCTATTTCTTGAGCTGGGGTTGGACTAGAAGACCTCCAAGGTACTTTGCAACTCTGTTATTCTATTCTGTTCTGTATCAAAATAACATGGGAAACAGGAGCAGAAGAACAGGAGAAAGGTAAGAAACGGGTGGGACTCTCCCATTTGCACCTTTTTGCTAGAACCGGTTGTTAATATTGTAAACAGTTCAGAGAACTGGTTGTTAGAAGAAATTACTGGCCTAATCCTGTAAGGAAGGCAGGAAGGAAACATTCTGGTGTTGCTTATTACATTCTTGGCAGGACTAACTTCCTGTCTCAGGAACGTCTCTGGAGTTTTTTTCCCTTCCTTTGCTGGTACTTTGCTCGTGTGGAGTGACCATTCAAAGTTACAATGGCCCTGAAAAAAGTGAGTTATGACCATTTTTCACACTTACGACTGTTGCAGCATCCCCACAGTCATGAGAGGCCAGGCAAGGACATGCGTGCCTCGATGTGATATTAAACTGGCCACACTCAGCCAACAACATGACCACCATGTCATGTCCACCCAGTCACATGACCACCAAGCCATGCCCATCACCTAAGCCATGCCCACAGAACCGGTTGTTAAAAATTTTGAAGCCAACCCCTGGTAAGAAATGTCTTCAAAAGTTAGTAACAACAAATATTAGGAATTGGAAACTAGTCCTGTAATGTTCTTGAAAAAGGAGAAGCAGATTTTTTTTTTATCAAAGTTGAATTTCCTGGTGAATTGGCATTTTGATCACATAGGCCAGATGTTGACACAGCTGGGCCAGGGAAGTTGTAGTGATGCATGAACATTGTGTTGCCAACAGGTGGCTGGGGATTTAAATAACCCCTATGGAGTAAGATAGAAAGCAGATGATAGTTGTTGGAGCCATTCCTAAATGATACATTTCATGTATTTCTTTTTAAAATAAAGATTTTAAGTAACACTTTAAATGGCATATTTGGTAATCACTCTTTGCACAATTTTATGATTGGTAGTAACATCTCCAATTTTACGCTGTCCAAGATGCACTCAGATTTATTTTATTTTGTCAATTGCTTACAAGATAATAGGTATAAGTAAAAACATAGTTATGAATACATGGATACATATAAGAAAAATAAAAAATATATAAAAGAAACAATAGGACAGGGACGGTAGGCATGTTGATGCGCTTATGCATCCAGCTGCCTTTGAAAGAAGCAATGAAATATTTGTAGAAAAATATGTTTACATTATTTCAATTTTATCCTGCAACAATCTTGTGACTCAGTGACTCAGTGACTCAGTTAGAAAGTCACATTCAAACACGGCCCTCAACAGAATTAACATATTAAATCAGAAAAAGAGGAACTAAAATAGGGGAGAAAAATAGAATTAAAGAATAAATTAAATAGAAAGCAGGGGAGAAAAATAAAATTAAAACAACTTGCCATCTCAATCAGAAAAAGAGGAATTAAAGTAGGGGAGAATCAGAGGTGTAAAAACACTCCATTTTTAATAACTTCCTAAAGGCTATTACGAAGGAGGAAGAATGCAATTTTAGTGGAGACCCAGGCAGCCTTTATTTTGATCACTGAATAATAAAATACATTCAATAAGACAAACAAAGTAAGGTTAACCTCTGGCATCAATAGCTACTGGCAACTTTGCCCAAAATTTGTGAGCAAAGCTTACCCTTAATATAGCCAAATTTGCTATTTTTAAAGAAAAAGATTTGTCTTGGTTATGTAATAAACAACACAAATAAAAATAACCCAAGCGCCCTAGAAATTCAGATGAAAAGGAGGTGAGCAGCGAGTGGCAAATGTCCTTGTACAAGTGGCAAGACCGAAGAATGTGAACGTTGGTTTCTGCAGCACCTGAATCCCAGGGACAGTGTCAGTTTTCATAGGGAGGTTTTCCTATAGTCAGCCTTCCTTTGGTTGTGGGTGCATGAAATCACGCTAAAGATAAAGCTCTCCTGAATTTGGAAACTGTGATGTAATATAAATAGGAAGCTGGAAGCTGCCATAAATTTTGGTTGCAGACCTCGAGTCGCAACCACAACTGGAACCAGAATTTCCATTGCTAAGTAAAGCAGTTAAGCACCCGATTTTATGACCTTTTAGCAATTGTTAAGTGAATCATGTGGTTGTTGAGTGAATCCAGCTTCCTGCACTGACTTTGCTTGTCAGAAGCTAACTGAGAAGATCGCAAATGGAGATCACATGATCTCAGTGTGCTGCAACGATGGCCGTTGGCCAATATTTTGATCATATCACTGTGAAGACATTGTGATGGTTGTAAGCACCAGGACCAGAAATAAAACACTTCCCCTCCCAGTGCCTTTTTAACTTCAAACAGTTGGTCAACAAATGGTTGTAAGTTAAGGACTACCTAATATTTACAAATACGTTGTGGGAGAAAGCAGCAATTTCTGGCTTTCTCTGTCTAAGATCCTTTTCCTTATTATGGATTAGTTGATTTAATCCTAAAGTGAAAATGGCATTCCTGGAAAAGGAACAGAGGCTCAATTTCTCTTGGACAGCTGTTTCCCCAGAAGATTTGAAGTTGTCTGCCCATATTAGATCGCTCAGTCCACTAGGACTGCAGTGTAGTTTTAACTAGTAAGTGAAGATATTTATCCAGAGATGAAATTCCAATTTACTGACTCCTGCTTCCTGTAGAAGAACTGCATTTAGGACACAGTGGGTTACCTGAAAGATGCTTCTCAAAAATGTTGTTTGAATTCCTTCTAAGGTATTCATGCTGTTATATGGTCCTAACTGAACCCCATATAGCCATGATGAAGTTTTAGCTTCAAACAATTTAAGTTGCAGCAGGGATTAAACTGTGTTCAACTGGCAAAATAATCAGCCTGAAGAGCTGAAACAGATCTCTGTGCATTATCAGGTATGTAAACCAAGTGGACATTTCTGCTTCCTGAAGCTCGAAAAAGTGCCAACAGACTGCCCACCTAAGTTCCATCTTCTTTTCTGTTTTGGGCATTTGGAGAAAATGAGAATCATAGTTTAGAATGATTTATTATTAATTCCTACTTTGTAGAATAATGAGGAAGTGATGTCCAGGCTCCTTTAAGGTCAATGGAAGTCAAGGACAGAATTACTCATCAGCGTACAGTGGTAAATTGATATATCCATGGGCTAATTCGGGAGGATGAAAGGTAGAATTATTTAAGTGAAGAAACAATGAGTTTATATAATCATCAAACAAAACTGGAGCCAATGGGGAGCCTCTTTCATAGCTTTGGTGGTGCTTGAGGAAGCAGTGTCTTTTAGCTTCAGATCTCAAACATGTGGGACAATGTAGATGCCAGGGTTCCAACTTACTCCAAAGCAATCAAAACTTTGAGGCCTAGAGTTTCCTCAAAGTATAACTTCATTTGGGATATCATATTAGCACAGCTAGTGAAAATCCGACTCTGAAGGACCCAGGATTTTCCCCACCCAAATCAAAGCCCAAAGTTCTTGCCCTCCAGATCACATGTCTATGACATGGACCAATAAGGTCGTAATACCAACTATGGCTGGCTTTGGTCCATGCCCTTCCAACACCTGATAGAACGTCTTTGGCTCCCATGAGCAAGAATGCTATTTTGGCTACATATCCCCCCAGCTATCTCTACCTCCCTCCTTGCATTCGCACAGCTCCACCTGGCCTCACTGGGGCAGCCCTGAAGATGCTCCCAAAATGGCTTCAGGGCTAACAGTAGAGTCTATCCCTCCACTACTTAACAGACTGGGAGAATATAGTTGGTGGAAGTGCTGAGCATAAAGGATTGTATAGGTTAATACAGGCACTTGCAATTTTATTCAGGGATGAATCAGTAACCACGGCAAGGCTTGCAAAATAGGTCCAATGGTGTGTGGGAATGACCTTGGGCGTAGGGTGAATTGATGCAGGAAATGGTCAATAAAAGGCAGTTGAGCCCACAGTAGGACTGTGGATGGGGTAAACATCTCAGAAGAAACCCTCCCTGGTTTCTTGGGCTGTAAGAGGATGTTGGGAGAAATGTACTTCCAGACTAGCAATGTAACTTTAACATAAAATAACACAGAATTAGCTCATCTGGACAAACTTTCTGTTTGCTCCACCTTGCAAGGCTGACAATTGATATAACGTTCTTCCAATGTCAGAAAAGCATGGATCCCTGCATTCTGGACTAATTGTACTTTCCAAGTAGTCTTTAAAGGCAGCCTTTTGTAAACACATGGCAGTAGACTATGCCCATAGTGTTGAGAACATGAGTTACTGTCTCACTGGGTCCTCCAGCACCAGGGAAGGATGAAATTGATGCACCAGCCAAAGATGGGCAGGGGCCTCCTGAACCATGGACTTCATCTGCTGTTCAAATAGGAGCTCCATGGAGGGAAGAATCCCCAAACCATGTCTTGCTCCTGTGTCATCCAAGGATAACAATGGCATCCTAGTAGAGTCCATATTTGTCTCTCATCCAGACTCTTCCAGTCTCCAGAGGCTGGAACAGAACATCAATATAATTTATTCCACAGCCCAGGATAGTGAGGTATAATTGGCCCCATTCCTCTTACATTTTCCAAGGTTCTGTATTTACTTTATTCTTGAGACTTCTCTGAAATCCCTGTAATTTGTGCTTCCTTGAACTTGCCTCGCTGCATGGGGCTTAAGGCAGAGACACCCACCATCTTGAATAATGTGCAAAATAAACACCCATGGCTAAATGGAATTCAGGAGGATCTCTTTAAGGATGTATGTGATCCTCTAAAGCCATAAGTGTGTAATGAGTTAAAGCCCTATTCTTAGGCTGGTAAGGATGCAACTCTGCTTAGAAAAAGATAAGGTTTCTGACAATTCAAGGACCTCAAAGTAGATTATGCTAGTTATAGCAATATAAATCCATAGAAGCACAATATAGGTCTCTTGTTTTATGCATTCTGCAGCTACTACTCAAGAACATTTCATGGTCAGTCAGCCTTCACTGATGGACTGAGCAGAAAAAGCTACCATTACTGGTGACTTCCAAACCAGTTAAATTATAGTTATTTGTTTGAAGACTGTATGAGGAGAGTGAGAGAGAGAGAGAGAGAGAGAGAGAGAGAGAGAGAGAGAGAGAGAAGGAACATGATGGAAAAAGACAATTGCAGGAAACAAAGGTTGTCTCAAAATGAGATTGGTGTAGTGCAACCTGATGCAAGCTCTGCCATTACATTCTTGCATCCTGAGGCAAGCTTGTGTCTTTTGTGTCCTGATACCATTTAATTTTTTAAATTTTTTTATTAAATTTATGTGCCTCCCATCTCGCTATCCAGAGCAACTCTGGGCAGCTTCTGATGCATTTCTAATAACACATTTTTCTCAGTTTATACCTTGCTCCCAGCTGCTTTATTTGAAAAGATTAAGAACAAAAGTGACGTTTAATATCAAAGAGGAGCTGAATAGAAGAATAATTTGGGGTTCCAACTCGAGCTGGGTTTGTGCAGGAATAAATAAAAATGAAATCCAGACTGCTGCGAAGAAAAATAATTGTTTATTCCCAAAAGCAAAGATGGCAACTGCAGAGAAAATGGGGTACAGAGAGATTGTTTTATAGCGGAGCTTGTCCTGGGTGTGGAAGTGTGTATGTGGTTCTAGGGTGACACTTGATGGATATGTCTGTATGCGTGTAGGTACATGTCATCTATGATGTTTATTTATTCTTGTGAACATGCAGTTCCACTAGGAGACAGTTTTAATGAACTCTATTGGTGTTTACAGACTTTCTCCTTTGATGTGTGGATTAGGTCTGGGTAACTTATTTGGGGGCTTAAGGAAGTTTGAGAAAATGATCCCCTCCCGCATTTGCTATTTCAGCTTCATTGACAATTATCTAGTGGAGATGCTGATTTTCAGTCCATTGTGGATTTTCTTAATGTTGAAGAGAAGATGGAGACAGTATAGGGAATAAAATATATTTTGATATAAAAGTTCTCACAATACATACATTTTTCCACTCTGGACTAGCCTACTTTCTGCACCACATATTTTCCCACCTGTGACTCCAGGGTATTTCTTAGACCCATATGTGGCCTTCAAATCACACAAGTTGATCTTTCCTGAGGTAAATCAAGGAAGATATGGACAAGAATGGAACAATTCTGTTTCTGTTATTATGGGAATAACTAAGGAGAAAAATAAATCTCTTCCTCCCCCACCCACCTCCCCTCACTCCTGCTTCTTTCATTTCTGAGATCAAATGAAGAAAAACTCAGGATGTCGATGTTCGAATGACAAGGAAGACCCTACATTTTGTATTTGTCTTGCCATCAACCTTTCAACAATGCATCTTGGCCCATCTTGAAATCGCTGAGCAGAAATGAAAAGCTCAATCAAAACATTCTGGATTAGTACAATGGAAAATTTACAGTTTCTTTGAAACCCTCATCCAACACTATTGTTACACTGAATTGAACTTTGTAGGTCTTTGGCATAATCACATCCTTTTGTATAGCAATTTTCTCTGGAAATGTGTTCCATAGAAACCTGTTGGCTTTGGGCCTATGAGGCAATTTAGACTATAAGGAGGAAGCGAAAAAGAGAAGTTCATTTTTCACTTGTTCTGCCAGCCTCCTGTTGAACTTGTCTCCTTGGTATATTACTTCCAATTCCCACTTCCTGTCTGAACTGTTGCGTTAGTGCTCTGACGCCCCCATATTGTCCTTTTGGAGACTTACAGAAGACAGAGTCTACATGATTTTTCTTTCTGATACATTAACAAAGAAAAGATGTATAGATGGAAAAGGATATAAGGTGTTGAACATTAACCATAAACTATACTAATCTGCATCAATTGAGACATCAATTGGACCAGTATGAATTTGAACGCTCTGTGTAGCATTTGCAGAAATAAGCTGAGTTCTTGTTTATTAATAAAGTTACTCACACTAATAGGATTTCTACAGAACTAATTTGCCTAGCCAGGATAGAAGAAGCATTGATGATTTGGAATAATTATGTTGGGGAAGACTCCTGAGAATACTATGAACAGATAAGAAAACAAAGGGGTCATCAAAACAAATCTGACTTGAAGAACAAATGAAGCACAAATGATCTGGCTTCACACATTATCCTGTAAACCGCCTTGGGTTGTCATGTGTGAATAGGTGGCAATATAAATTTTCTAAATGAATAAATAATGTGAAGACTTTCTCTCTGGAAATGGTTCTAATGCTGGGAAAGGAAAGAAGAGGATGATGAAGAGCAAAGCATTCAGTTCCAGTGGCAATGGAGAACCACTGGAAGACCTGAAGGATTAGGTTAAGGATATAGTCATGGAAAAGATGTATCTAGATGATCACCAAGAGTTGACATCAACTTGGTGGCTTGTAACCAACCAAGCAACCAGCCAGCCAGCCAACCAACCAACCAACCAACCAGTTAATTTGCCCAGAAGATAAAGATATAAAATGAGTCAATAACTTAGCCAAAAGTCAAAGACCAACATATATAACATGTAAAGGCTCCAGGTCTCATAACTCACAAAGAGTCAAATAACCATCTAGGGAGTTTAACGTAAGAGAAACAGCAACAGAAAAGTCAACATCTGGATTGACTGGGGCAATGCTGACTGCTTATTACAGCATGCTCGGTTTCTTTTTGTCATTACATGTTAGTATATGAAGTACAGAGCATGAAACATTAGTGGGAAAAGCATTGACAAAGCAAATTATCCTCTTGAATTTATGATATAACTCAATGGCAGGCTAGTAATATTGATATTTTGCTTGATACAGAGCAGCAGATGAGAGGATTTTGACTTTAGATGTCAGCACTCCAGCAGGATTCTTTTAGATGCCTAGAACAGTTGTTCTAGCTACTAGAACAGGGCTGTCAAATGTGTGTTGTCACGTGACGTATCAGGACTTTTTCCCTCTTCACTAAACCGGGCGGGAGCGGGGCCAGCACGTGACACATCTGGCTGCGAGTTTGACACCCCTGCACTAGAACATCAAATGAGAAGAACCCCCACCCTTTCTACTAGTACTGATGATGTTACTGTGCTTGGTAATGAAATGTCTGCAAGAAAACAACCAAGTTCAGAGAGCATCAAGGACCAAAAAGACCAAAAAGGAAGTGGCTACTTAGGAACCAAACCTAGGTTGCTATTCTTTTCCCTCATTTGGATTAGGCCTGGGTTATTTATTTACTTAATTATTTCTCCATGACTGGGAAACCACAAACTGTTGCACTTGACCTTTAAGGAGGAAGAAGAAAATAAAAGAAGAATCATATAATTATATAATAGATAGGTTATCTCAGAAACACACAGTGGGATAGAGATTGACTCAACCTTTAAATTTGCCACTCAACTATTGAATGATGGGAAGGCGACATTCTTGTTTCATTAACAAGAAAATTAGACAGTTGCTTCAATATAAGGCAATAGGACTCTCTTAAATGACAACATGGGTTGTGTAGTCTACACCTTTTAAAAACAGAGCTGTTTTGAAACAAAAGGAGAACACAACTTGTATTCATTTTTCTTCTTCTGTTCTATTTCTCGGTGGAAAGCCGCATATTTACTCAATGCACGCATATGTCCATACACACTCTGAAGTCTTTCTTTAATTAAATAAATAGTCCTTTAATCAACTAGGTAATCAAAGCTCTAGGGATAAATGTATGCTCCAATGCTCTTTTCCTTGGAATTATGGATCTTGTAATTACAGATTTGTCAAAAGTGACCTCAGCTGCACAGAGAAACTTAAAATGAAAACACTTCCTGTGGGAAAAGAGAGATATAAATGGGATTTTGGAATGTCACATTTTTCTTTCATTGTGTAAGCAATATTAAATCTCCCCTCATTTAGACATTGACTTTTTTAAATTATGCACCACTGTTACCTGCTTGCATGTTGCTAGGTTTTCATCATTAATATTGTCTATTACAGTAATTAGAGTTTATTTATTATGATTGTTTTAACAGAAAATATGCAGGAAATTATATCTTTGTAATTTTTTATTCCCTGGGAGGAGAGGTCAAATGAAACTAAAAAGCATACTTAAGAAGTCTGATGAAATCTGACGAACAAATGACTATACACAAAATGCCAATAGTTGAATGTATTTTCACTTAATGTTGCTGGTACAAAACCCAGAGAAATAATGATAAGCAGAGAGCAAGTAACATTTACAAGTCTAATTTTAAAAATAGGGGGTTAGATTGCAATTGATGTTCTTTGCTTTGCCTGAACATTTGATTTTTAAATAGTTATCATAATATTAATATTAATGTAATATCAATAGTAAGATTAGGACATTAACATTCCCTATAATGATTACATTACAAATTTATACAGTGACAACTTCTAGATTTTCAAAATGAAGACTTCAATAAATAAATAAATAAATTTCTGCATGGCTTAGTTTCCCTTAAACTTGATATAAATGTTCAGGATTGCACATGTCTTTTTAAAAAATTTTAGAAGATCTAAAATTATACACAATTTAACACCACCAATTTAACCCAAGGGAAGAAATCATAATATAAATTAGCTGCTGTAATAAGCTATGACATCAGCAGCCTGGAAACAATGGAAAATGATACTAGCACCATTCAACTGGTATCAAGGAGGCCAATTGATGAATTTCTAACATTGTTCTATCTAACATATGTTTTCCTGAACCTTCTTGTTTTGAATAAATCATAACCATGCAGGCTCACACAATATGCCTATCCATAAAGCCTTGTTTAAAAACACTAGCGAACTATACAGTATTGTAAGTTTATTTATTTAATGCATTTATATTGCCACCCATCTCACTAAACGTGGCTTTGGGCAGCATACAGCCAATAGTGAAAACAATATTGCAACTATTAAAACACTTTAAGAATGAACAAAAAGATTAATAAGATAATACAAACAAGATACAAACACACTTGCCCAATAAAGAATTCTATTCTATTCTATTCTATTCTATTCTATTCTATTCTATTCTATTCTATTCTATTCTATTCTATTCTACTCTATTCTATTCTTTCCTGTTCTGTTCTACTCTACTCTACTCTACTCTACTCTACTCTACTCTACTCTACTCTACTCTACTCTACTCTACTCTATTAAGATTAGGCAAGAACATCAATCTAAACACAGTAAAACTACTAATGAGACCCTCAAGGTTGCTAGAAGACTACATTTTCAGAGATTTCTGAAATTCTGTGCTTAGTTGAAAGGGCACTAGTTTTAAAAAGTGGGATTCAGATTCAAAGAGAAACACCCTTTAACAGCCTCTCCATCCAACTATCCCAAAGATGATTTTTCAAAAGGCAACTGGACTTTGTTTTTTCCTTGAAGATGTTTTTGCTTCCCATCCAAGAAGCTTCTTTAGTTCTTCAAAATAGGATGAGGTTAAGACCGCTGTGCATATTGCTAGATTTCCTGGAGGAAATATGGATGTAAATCTAAGAAATAAATTCCATTCCTTTGACCAGATAGATGGTGAAGGTGATCATGGTGGAACAAACTACAGAGAAAATATAACAATTATATTTTTTCATACTAGGCATATCTAAGGGACAGATATTCTACATTATGGCTGAGTTTTAGGAAGCTATTTCCTGCCCCTTGGAAAGATTTATCCTTTTATTAGATTTTCATTATTATTTTTTAAAGTCAGTCTCTTTGAACCAATGTTTTACTTCTCTACCCATTGAATATGAAGTAGGAAACGAATGGGAGACATAACAAAAATTATATGATCCCATTAACACGACTGGCTATATTTTGTGAGATTAAATAAGCCTTGTTCAGCATTTTATAGCTTTTGAAAACTCTACAATCAGGACCAACTAGGCTATAAAGATAACTCTTGGCAGGTGCTTGCAGTGATAAACATATAACTCAAAGCTTTCCCGAAATAATGCTGGCCCATTTACTAACAAAGAAGCCAATCGTGACAGTGAAGGGGATAGCAAAGGGGAGGCTGGAGAATGGATACTCATTAAAAAAGAACAGCTTTCATTTTTTAAATAGATAAACATCTTCATCCTAAAGGACCCACCAGTGTTTTATCAAGCTGTATTTGAAACAAGACCTACCATGCTTAGCCATGAGATAATTTTAGTCAAGCATTGCTGATGTGCTGCCACCAAACAATTTGGGCTAAGACTTTCCAAATTCCCAGCAAGATGGAGCACAATGTGTTCAGACCATGCACTTCCATTTGGTTCCTCAATGGCCTACACATTAGGTAGCTGGATACAGAAGCAAGTGGACTTCAAGTGAAAGCTCTGTCTTCTTATCAATTGGCTTTCAACATTTCTTTCAAAAGATAAGTAAATTCTGGTGAAAATTTCAGAGTTCTTGCTTTTATTGATGGATGGAATACCTCTAGGTGTCTGCCAAAAATGTTCTATCATGTCCCTAGCAATTTATCTCCCTGACTTTCAAATTGTGGTACATTAAAAGGAGGACTTCATGAGGCAATTTCTCTCAGGAAACTCCTTCTGATTCAAAGGTGTGGTCAGTCAAGGAGACACCAAAGTGAAAGAAAGATGTGCAGCATTAAGAACGATCATAGCAATCATGACCTCTGCCACCTCCATCTGTTAAGGAAGTTAAAGAAAAAAACACCATAAGAGTTTAGAGTGGCACTTCAGATTTCAGTGTGAAACATTTCTTAAAAGGACAGCTGGTTCCATTAGAATTGAAATGATAATAATCAGGGTCAAGGGATTATTAGCTGAGATCCTAGTTTAAACTTGTGTAGATTTCTCTGTCTCACTAGGGATGTGTAATACTTGCATTATACTAGTGCAGCAATATTAGTGCGGAAATACCTCTCAAATGAATTTGATGGTGAAAAAGCCCCTCCTCCCCCTCCCCATTCTTCTCCAAAACAAATGGTCAGGGCTATATTGAAGCATTCTCCCATCATTTTGCACAGGGGAGAGATATATGTAATTGTGTTTCATTGTAAAGTGCTCTCTCCAGGCGTCTAGAACTGACCTGATTTACCATGTTTCCATTAAAACCCAAAGGAATCTCACAGCAAGGAAACCTCCCTAATTAGTCTTTTGCAGTTCAAGATTGGAAGTTGCTACAAGCCAAGCCAAGCCAAGTAAACACCTGCCATTTCTACCACCTTGCAACAACCCAGTATGTAGAACTTTGGGAGACCTAGAGAATATCATGCAAGTCTCAAAATACATTTCTCCCCCATCATAGCCCAAGAAACTAGGGAGGACCCCTTCTGAGATGTTTGCTATGCCACCATTCCTTTTATAGGCTAAGTTTCTTAGCCAACCATTTGTCCTGACTGCAGCTCTTCCTCTTGTCTCCTAAGGTCATTCGCTCATAAGCTGCATTAACAGATGGATACAGTCAAGATCAGGTGAGGTACTAACACCACTCTATGAAGCCTTAGTAAAACCACATCTAGAATACTGCATCCAGTTTTGGTCACCACACTATAAGAAAGATGTTGAGACTCTAGAAAAAGTACAGAGAAGAGCAACCAAGATAATTAGGGGACTGGAAACTAAAACAAATGATGAATGGTTGCAGGAACTGGACATGGCTAGTCTAATGAAGAGAAGGACCAGGGGAGACAGGATAGCAGTGTTCCAAGATTTGAGGGGCTGCCACAGAGAGGAGAGGGTCAAGCTATTTTCCAAGGCACCTGAAGGCCAGACAAGGAATAATGGATGGAAACTGATCAAGGAGAGATTCAACCTGGAAATAAGGAAAAATTTTCTGACAATGAGAACAATCAACCTATGGAACAAGTTGTCTTCAGAAGTTGTGGGAGCTTCATCACTGGAGGCTTTCAAGAAGAGATTGGACTGCCATTTGTCAAAAATGGTGTAGAGTCTCCTGCTTGGGAAGGATGGGGGTGGAATTGAACTAGATGACCTACAAGGCCCCTTCCAACTTTGTTAATCTAATCTAATCTAATCTAATCTAATCTAATCTAATCATTATATCCATTTGGATACATAGCAAACATTTCATAAGGGACCCTCCCTACTTTCTTGGGCTATAAAAGTGACAGAGGAGAAATGTACTTTGAGATTTTCAGGATTCTATTAATGTAACTTTACAATATAGAACTAGTACTTCTGGGTGTCCTTCTTGTCTGGGTACATCAGAAGGCTAACATTGGAGAAAGGTGTCACTGATTGAACAAAAGAAGTTCACATTTTGTTCTTTGTTCCATTTGCAAATCTTACAGAAGTTAACTAATTGCCAACATTTTTTGCCTCAAAATATTTGAGTTGACTTGTCCAACTACTCTTGAATTTTATATTGGTTGTGCAAAATGGATGTGATGGAATATAGCAAGGAGCTGGATTCTAAGGAGGGAAGAGGTGAATTTCAGAAGAATACAAATGGTTCAGATATGTGTGAAAGAAAGAGGACGAGGACAGCTCCTTTCTAATAGTTTACATAGTATAGATGCAGATAGTAGAGTCATCAGTCTGGCATGATTTTTATCTATAGGTATGAAATAATAGAGAACTCAGTTTGGAAGAATCACCCTGTTTGATCACTCTTGATTTGTGGCCTGACAGTAGAAAACAGGATTCATGTTAAGAAATCTTAGTCAAAAGGGATCAACCAGCAGGTTGATGTAGAGACAGTAAGAAGAGTCTCTACCAAGGCAGTGGTCAGATAAATGAGACCCGAGTCCAAGGCAAGAACATGAGTACATGTTTCAAACAAACCCTTTGTGTAGTTCACACAAAGATAAAGGAAATTTATATATAGTTTTATAATATAATAGAGGTAGCACTTCTGAAGAACGGTTGCTGGAATTGGGTATGTCTAGTTTAATGAAAAGATCGACTAGGGGTGACATGATAGCAGTCTTCCAATATTTGAGGGGCTGTCACAAAAAAAGAGGGAGTCAAGCTATTCTCCCAAAGCACCTGATGACAGAAGAAGAAGAAGCAATGGGTGGAAATTAATCCAGGAGAGAACCAACCCAGACAGTTCGAACAATTAATCAGTGGAGCAAGTTGCCTCCAGAAGTTGGGGTGCTTCAACATTGAAGGTTTTAAAGAAGAGATTGGACAACAATTTGTCTGAAATAGTATAGGATCTCCTGCTTGATCAGGGGTTGGATTAGGAGACCTCCAATGTCCCTTCAGACTCTTTTATTCTGTTGTGTTATACCATAAAGTTGCTCTGACCTACATGATATTCAGGAGTGGTATTCAGCCAGTTCTGACAGGTACTGGAAAACTGGTAGTGGAAATTTTGAGTAGTTCAGAGAACCGCCAAATATCATCTCTGACTGGCTCCACCAACCCCATCTATTTGCTGCCGCCCAAGTCCCAGCTGATCGGCTAGGTCTTCTTTTGTTGCCCTGCACAGGAGAACAGAACTGGAAAGCAGGTTAATGGGGTGAGGAGGGAATGGGGACTTTACAGTATCCTTCCCCAAGAGTGGGGTGGAAATGGGGATTTTATAGTATCCTTCCCCTGCCATGCCCACCAAGCCACACCCACCAAGCCAATGCCATACCCACCAAGCCACACCAAACCCACCAAGCCACGCCCTCAGAACCGGTAGTAAAAAAATTTGAATATCACCACTGATGATATTGGTTTCCTAGTCTGATCTACCTTGAAGTGCTGATGATTTAATAATGAAAGCTAAATATGCAAGCCAGATTTTGTCTCCCCTGTCACTGTTCTTGCTGTTAGAATCCTCAAAATTTAGCTTTAAATCAATAATGTGGAAGAATGAAAGGAAGGAATTCAAAGATTAATACTACCATAAAAAATACACATTCCAGAGAAACACAGATAAAATATTTGATGTAAAATAATCCCTGATTTTCTCTCTTGCCCTCACCACAAGGGTTCATGCAAAGCCAATAACTTTGTTTGCATTTTACAAATTAGCAGATGGTTCTTTGATACTAAGGGCGGGGGGGGGGGGAGAGACCATTGTATCACTCTATTTGTGGGCAGAGAAATTGGAGGATTCCATTAGTGAATTTCCCCGAATAGTTATTTGAAATGAAAGAAGTTTAAGTAGTTAATGTCCTCCCTCTAGGCCAGAGAGGGGCAGCCAAATGATCCAGGGTGGCAAATGGCCTTCAGTGTCCTTCAATATTGCTAGAGTCATTAAGATTAATTTATTTCATTGGTTTAATCAGAATAAAAATTATTCAAATTACGTTCCATCAATAGCCACATTTGTTCCATCTACTACTTAGAGTTGACCAATCTACTTTTGGAGGGCACCCCTGGCACATCATTCAAAAGGCCAAGGGCAAAACAACAACATAAATTGTGTTGCTGTTAGGTTTGAAGGAGTGTTCTGTCTTATAAGAGAATACAGTTCCTTGCAGCAGATCTTTAAAACACTTCAAAATCTCATTTAATCCCCACAATGAGATCTGCGTGTAGGTAAAATCAGTCTCCCAAACGATTGATCGAATGCCTTCTAATTTTACAGTGCGGGGCGGGGGAGGGGGGATTTAAAAGAGCAGGGAAGAAACATTTTGCTACCTGGAATGCAGCTTGTCATTCCCTGACCTACTTTTGCACAATCTCAGGGCAGGAAAGGCGTGCTGGTGTTGATGCTGTAACTTGAGCCGGCACAAGGATGGATGAGGCAATCATAGATGAGTGGAATTTTGGCACTGCTGAATTCAAAAACCTGGCTGGCAGGAAAGCCAACTGGGAGGGTTGTACAGAATACAAAACAACAGAGTGGAAGTCTTCTACTCCAACCCCTTCTCTATACCATTCTGGCCTAATGATTGTTCAAACTCTTTTTAAAACTCCACTAATGGAGCACCCACAAATTCTGAAGGCAAACCATTCCACTGGTTAATTGTTCTCATGGTCAAACAGGTTGACAGATATGGGAAGACTGTTACCACATCATTCCTAGTCTTTCTGTTTGTTAGACCAGACATACCTAGTTCTTGCAAACGTTCATCATACGTTTTAGCCTCCTAATCACCTTGCTTTTCTCTGCATTCTTTCTAGAGTCTCAGCATTGTTTTTGTATTATGGGGACCAAAACTGGGCACCGTATGGTCTTACCTGTGCAGTATAAAGCAGTACAAACACTTCACATGTAGTAAAGTGAAATCTTCACATGTAGTGAAGTAAAGAATGAAAGAAATGCTGAATCTTTCCTCCCAAGTCTATAGCATTTGTCAGGGAGTCACATGTATAGGAGTATGCAGAATTCTTGATTTGATTATAGGTTTCCCAGCAATGTCTCTATCAGGCTTTAATGGCCAGAGATCGCATATGGTATGTCTCTGCCTCTGTGAAGTCCATAATTCCCAGCCAAATTATTTTGGACAATCTTAAAAGCATCTTTCTCCATTCCTGGAAGGAGGAAAACAGTTGAAATATTTTTCTTTAAAAGAAAGCTAATATTTTTCCTAGGAGAGAAATAGAAACAGAATCAGAATCAAAGTAGTTTGGAGATGGAAAACGGCTGCAGGATTTGGCTAGTCTAAAGAAAAGCAGAATTAGGGGTGACATGAAAGCAGTATTTCAGTATTTGAGGGGCTGCCACAAAGAAGAGGGGAGATCAGGACAAGAAACAATGGCTGGAAACTAACCAAAGAGAGAAGCAATCTGGAATTAAGGAGAAACTTATTAACAATGAGGATAATTGGACTTCTGGTAGTGTTTTCGTCGATGATGGATCAGACCGTGATCGTGCACGGCTTTGATCCGTGTTTACCTTGTTGGAAGGGTCTCTACCGGGACTGGAGTCATCTGAGGGGTGGGGGAAGAGGGGGAGACTGCCATCTGGGTTGAGGGGAGCCGCATCTCCCCTCCCTAGCTGGGAATTACTCCCCTGGAAGACAGGGAGAAATGGCAATTTAATGGCTGCCCTGAAGACGGAAAGCTACAGGGACTTAAGCATGCGCTGGAGAGGTGAAGTGGTGAGCGACTTGTAACCAGATGAAAGAACTTGATTCCTTCTTAACAGCCCCAAGAAGCAGAAAGAAAGAGCTCTTGCTTAAGAGTATCACAGCGGCGAACAGAAAATAAGAGGAAAATATAAGGTAAAAAAAAATGGAGTATAAAAAGCTACAACGGAATTAGAAACTAAATCTGGAATAATATATATAATTTGGCATTAATTAGGCATTGGATAAAATGCTGGACTTGCCTGGAATTGACTATTTTTAAGAAATCTAATAGTGGAAATGGTTGGAAAGTAATGTTAATATAATTGAGGAGAGAAAAGAAAAGAACTTTGAAAAGTGGAAAGTGATACAGAGCGCCATCTAATGGTTAAAGAATTTTTCCTACACAATTTCATGGAAAATTACTGGTCTTATAATTGTTATGAGATAAAAGACTAATAAAATAACAAGAACCCCGGAAACTTAAAAAAGAGGGGAGAAATTGTATTAAAAGGATATATGAATGCAATTTCTGGGACTGTTGGGTGTTGATTGTGACAAAGAGACAGAAGGATTAATAAAGGAAACAAAGATAAAAGGAGACTTTTGGCAAGGATTGCAACAAAAGATTTTGAATTTTAATAACATTTAAAAAATGGAAGAAATAAGCAAAGACTTTAAGTTGGAATTGCAAATTGTAAGAAGAATGCTGAAAGAAAGAAGGGAATTATTGGATACAAATGGCAAAAAATAATAATGGCGATGCAGTTTGTAGAAGAAGAGGTGGAGTTAAAGGAAGAGGAAAGTGACTCAGATGAACATGGAGAACAAGAGATATTGCCAAAAAGACATCAAAGGAATTAAAACTATGACATTGATGACAGAGTTAATAAATAAAAGAGAAAACGTTCCCAGGATTAAACAAAAGAAGAAGAAATTCTACAAGAAGAAACTTCAAAAAAGAGAGCAGGAAAGGGTGGGGGGAAGATGGGTGAAATACTAGAAGGAAAAAAGAAGAAAGACCAGGGAAATTCAGAAAAGGGAAAGCTGCCTAAAATTAAAAGAAATAATAAGCCCGAAAAATTTAGAGATAAGGGTTAGGGATTCTACAAAGGGGGATACCACATGGAATGTATATTGGTATTTAGTTTAAAACTTTTGGTTATTCGGGTTTTCTCCCATGTAAAATTGGAAGTATCTTGGCGGCGTTTTGACGAAGTCTCATTTGTCATCTTCAGGCTTGTGTCTTCGGCTTTGTGCTTCTCGGAGTAATGTGAGCTTGCAGCTGCTTCTTCCTTTTAACTGCTAGTGGTGGTGTGACTTGATTGGGTGGTGGCTTGGCTGTGTTCTGATTGGGTGGGGGTTGGCTGTGTTCTGATTGGCTGGGGGTGTGTTCTGTTCAGGTGGGGGTTTGGTTGTGCTCAGGTTGGTCTTAGTTGCCTGGGGATTTGAGCTGGTGAGCTGTGATTCTGTTGTTTGGCTTCGCGTTCGTGGTCGTGCCACATCTTCATGTTGGGCGTCCATTCACTTCATGTATGGGTCGGAGGGGTTTGAAGCGGGTAGTGATGTAGCTGCGGTACGTCTTCTGGTCCGTGGTCATGTCTCATCATCTGTGTGGGTGTGAGTCTGCTTTCTACATGGAAGTGTGATGGTAGCATCTTGTGTGGCCCTCGTAGTTGTGGGTCTGGTGTCATTCTTCATGTTAGGTACTTGTTTGTTAATGAGGGCGGGTTTCCAAATGGCTGGTAGGCGGGAGGTATCATCTCATTTATTCATGCTGTGTGGGCGTTTTTCTATCTCTATGGCTTCTTTGATTATTCTGTTGTTGAAGTGTTCAGTTTTGGCGATAGTTCTGGTATTTTTAAAGTCAATCTCATGTCCTGTGGCTTTGAGGTGTTGGACCAGGGAAGAGGTTGGTTCTTCTTTTTTGATTGAGTTCTTGTCTTCTTCAATGCATGCACTTATTCTTCTGTTAGTTTGTCCAATGTATGCGGTGGGACAGGCGGTGCATGGGATTTTGTATACTCCTTGGTTTTCTAACTCGATTCTGTCTTTAGGGTTTCTTAGGATGGTGGATATTTTTCTGTTTGTGCAGAATGCTGTCTTAATGTTGTGTTTTTGGAGGATCTTGCTGATTTTGTCTGAAGTGCCTTTTATATATGGGAGGAGGGCTTTGCCGTTCTCTTGTTCTCTGTCTTGGATTTTGGTTGGGGTTTCTTTTTGGATTAGGTGGGTAATTTTCTTTCTTTGGAATCCATTGGCTGTTAGTATGTTAGTGAGAGTGTGTAGTTTGGTTTTTAGGTGTTGTTCGTCGGCTAAGCATTTTGTTCTGGAGATGAGTGTCTTGGCTATGGAATTGATCTGTGCTGGGTGGTGGTGTGAGAGTGCGTGTAGATAGCGGTTTGTATGTGTTTTCTTCTGGTAGATGGTGTGTCCTAGGGAGCCATTGGATTTTTTGTATACCAAGACATCTAGGAAGGGAAGTTGATTGTTAGCTTCTGTTTCCATGGTGAATTGTATTTTGGATTAAGAAAAAACCATTTTGGATTAAGAAAAAACCATTTTGGCACAGCAGTAGGCTAGCCCCAAATTTAAAACTGAAACAGCTGTGAAAGTCTGACTCACAGACAAACACAATACAGAAGCCTGATGATGGCAGATGAGATTCTGCCGAAACGTTGCTACAACTTTAAAAGCACAACTATAATGATGTGGGAAAATACCCGAACAAAGCTGAATTTGTTCATATATATATATGAATTATGCTGTTATGAACACTTTTTTTGGAGGACTAAAACGGGAATGGAAATGAATTTAAAATATGTGATTATTAATGATTATAAGTAAAGTGAAGATAAAATGAGATATTAAGAAGTTATTTTAGCGATTGATTGGAAGGGATACTTTAAAATATATACATTTTAAAATATACAGTTGATTATTTAATGGATATTAGAAGTGTATAATGAGAATATTTTATTAGGATTAAAGTAGGGGAATGGAAAATACCATGTGGATTCTATATATATTAGCTTTATTGTATTTTTACTTTTTAGATTGTTTATTATATATCGGCTTAGAGAAAATTAAGGATAATAATGATGTGTAATGTAAAATAAAATAGGTGGTAAGATGAAAATGGAAATAATAGGGGATAAAGAATTGAAAACCTATGTGTGCATGAAATGATGTTGATATTGAATTAATTAATTGAAATATGATTATTTACAAGTGTTATAATCTGGAAACATGTCACTCACGTGAAGAGATGTGTAAAAATTAAAAAAAATTAAAAAACTTTTTACAAAAAAACAAGGGGAGGACAATTAACCAGTGGAACAGCTGGCTTTCAGAAATCATGGGCGCTCCATCACTGGAGGTTTTTAAGAAGAGACTAGACAGCCATTTGTTTGAAATAGTATAGGTGCTCCTGATTGGGCAGAGGGCTGGACTAGAAGACCTCCAAGGTCTATTCTATTCTATTCTATTCTATTCTATTCTATTCTATTCTATTCTATTCCATTCCATTCCATTCCATTCCATTCCACTCCACTCCACTCCACTCCACTCCACTCCATTCCATTCCATTCCATTCCATTCCATTCCATTCCATTCCATTCTATTCTATTCTATTCTATTCTATTCTATTCTATTCTATTCTATTCTATTCTATCTTCCTGTTGTGGTCAGTCACCAAATACTAACAACTACTATGGAAACCTTAGAACTTGCATTCTTGAGCGTGTTAACACCCTCACCTTTTTCTGCTTTCATGTCTGGGATTATATTAGTAAAAATACATGCCAACCTGGCTGATGACTCAGATAAGACAGATGGAGCAGAGTGTATTTCAAACCTGGCAAATTCGAGAATTCTAAATGCAAATGCTACGTATCTGAGAAAATACATGGCTTTTAGATAAAATATCTGCTTAGACCAGTAAAACGCTGCGTGATTAGCAACCCCAGTATGCATAGAACTTGGCAGAGACAGAATAAGGTAATTAGTAGTGGGACAAACTCCATTTTTAAATCTATAGTAATTAGGACAGAAATGATTTTATGGATTTCAAAAAAAAAAGAAGTTGTTGCTTTTTAAAACTGGGCCCAGGGCTTATCAGCCACAATACTAAAGTCCAGCATGAGAAATTAGAATGAGGAATGAGTTGTTGGGTCTGTTTCAGAATGCGGTAGGACTGGCAAGCAATAAATAAGTTGTGTCTGTGTAACTGCCAAGGCAGTATAGGATGCTTATTAAATCCTCCCTGATATTCTCATTATTCACATAAGTGTTCAGGCTTTTATAAAAATTGGTCTCCTCGAATGCATTCATCCAGGAATTTCATTATATAATTCTTCAATATTGCCTGAGTTTACAACACATTCTTTTCCTGTCCTCCTCATATTGATTTTTCTTTTATCTATTTGCTCCTTTTCTTCTACTTAATGCTCGGTGGCTATTGTGAATAGGGGTGACGGTGTTGAGGGTGGGTAGAAGGATAGAAGGCCTTGAGGTTCTGTTCTAGGACATTGGTTTATAGAAAGGATACGATTAGCAAGTCCATTAGGAGAAGAAGCTGTAACTGAATGGAGCAAGGAAGTCAGGTTAAAAAAACAAAACAACTGTAGTAGTCTTTCTGTAGACTTGTTAGGTCTACAGCTTTACTGCAAATCCATTCTGTTTGCACGTCTTATAGTGGCATCTGAAACAAAAACAAAAACAAAGCAATGGTGCAGAAATGGTCTTTTTCCCACTGAATTTGTGGCCGGCAGAGCAGAGGTGGTATCCAACAGGTTCTGACCAGTTCTGGAGAACCTGTAGTGGAAATTTTGAGTAGTTCAGAGAACTGGCAAATACCACCTCTGACTGGAGATTTTACAGTATCCTTCCCCTGCCATGCCCACCAAGCCACGCCCACCAAGCCACGCCCACAGAACCAGTAAGTAATTTTTTTTGAATCCCACCACTGAGGAGGCAGAGGGTAGACATTTTTGCCAAATTCCTCAAGGGGATTCCTGTGCCTTCTTAAGTGAGGATCCCTCCTTAGCAGTGATAGAACATCGCTGTTGAAAGAGTTTCTGAAGTAGGATAGGCGCCTTTTATATTTTTTGCACTACAGCTACTACAAACTCTATTGATGTTTGAAAAGAAAAACATTTTAGAGATGCTTAGGTTTTTTCTCATTTACACTCCAGTAGCATTGGTTTGGATGATCCTTGGACTGTTACAATATAGGTTAACTTATTTTAAGAGATAGGATTCCTTGCGTCGCCTTATTTTTCAGTAAGAAGAAGCACAGTTTAAATTAGTTTGGGCAGAACAATGTGAAACACCAGAAGCATTTACAGGTAAACCTTTTCTTGTTTCTCATCTTGTTTCTATCTCTAGATAAAAGAAAGGAAGAATTCTGGAGATGTAACTGCAATAGTTAAACTACCAATAAAGAAGAATATGTGTAGCTCAGGGTTGAAATGAGGGGTCCTTGTTCTCTGAGCTTGGTTGTTTTCTCGCAGATGTCTCATTATCAAATCTAGGTAATATCATCAGGACTGATAATGTTACTTGGTTTGGGTAATGAAATGTCTGCAAGAAAACAACCCAGTTTAGAGAGCACCAAGGACCCCTCAATAGTTAATTGTTGGACAAAGACTGGGAAGTTCCAGGGTAAAGTCAACTCTCAGCCATGGCCATTCTTTGGTGACTTTGGACTGCTCACTCTCTCGTAACCCAAACTATGTCACTGGATTATTGATGCGAGAGAAAATTGAAGGAGCAAATATGCTGCCTTATGTTCCTGGAGGAAACTTGATATATAAATCTAACAAATTGGACAAATGTATGAACCATCTGCATTGCTGAAAGAACTGGCTTCCCATGTGTACATAAAGAAAAGTATTCTCACCATTCTACTTCCACTAATGCATTTGTCAGCTGCAATTTAGTTTTCAGAAATGAGGCAGTTTTTTCCTAAGAAGAAAAATTGAGGATCATAATATGGGCCTCTCTTGTCAAGTAGGTCAACAGATGATAAGAAAACCAAACTAATCTGCTTTGAGTGATCTTATGCTCCTCTGTAGTCTTTCTTCTGATGAGTAGTTGCCTCCTTTAAAAAAAAAAAAGAAATACAAGGTATGCAAGAAAGATCATGATTTGTTAAAGTCGAAGGGTGTGTGTGCATTCGCGCTCACATTTTCATGCACTAGGTGAACTGGTTGTTATAGTATGTGCAGCTCATCTCTGGTTCTTACCCTTACTCCTGGGTTGCTTAATCATGTTAAAATCTGAGTCGCTTCATTGGTACGCCATGCTTAAGTTGCATAGTTTAAATCAACTTTAACATTTTTAAAAATTAAGAACCTTTAAAAGATGTTGAGACTGTAGAAAGAGTGAAGAAAAGAGCAACAAAGATGTTTAGGGGACTGAAGGCTAAAACATGAAGAATAGTTGCAGGAATTAAGTATATCTAGTCTAATGAAGAGGAGGACTAGGAGTGACTTCATAACAGCTTTCCAATATTTGAAGTGAAGAGAGAAACAACATATTCTCCAAAGCATGTGAGGGCAAAACAAGAAGAAACAGACAGAAGCTTAACAAAGAGAGAGCCATCAAATTCCTGACAGTGAGAACAACTAATCAATGGAACAGCTTGTGTGGAACACTGGTTTTTAAAAAGAGATTGGACAGCCATTTTTCCAGAATGGGTTTCCTGCTTGAGCAGGATGTTGGAGTAGAAGACCTCCAAGAATTCTTCCAACTCAATATTTTGCATTCTAAACTTTTTTTAACCTTAGCATTTTGTGAAAAACCAGCTCATTTGCTTCAATGTACAGCATACATCTGGAAAATGGGTCAGTTCAGGAACAGTGTCATGCCGACTGTGTGAACAGAATAATTATACTGAGCTTATACAGTATTTGCTTCCTTAAAATATTTCCCATTCATTGTAGCCTTATCCTTTGCTGTTGTAGGAAACATGTCTTTTCTAGCATTTGCTTGATAGGCCACTGGCTATTTAAAATTACTTGTATCTTCTTCAGGCTAGAAATGGAAACAAAGAGAAGAATATCCATGAAACCAGGATAATGTTATATAAACAAACGTATTGGTCATAAACATCTCAATCCTGTTGCATTTTCAGGATAATAGTTACCATAAAGATGACATTCAAAACATAGTTATAGCATGTTTTCAGAAATGCATCAAGAAAATTGCAGCAGGATACAATCTTCTAGACAACAATGTGTGGTGATCAAAAGATGATCAATTCCCCTTTTACAGGTAGCAAAGTATTATTTGAGACAGACTGAGTTATCAAATCACATTGCTCACATAATAACAAATCTCACACTATGCAAGGAAGATTTATATGGTGTACGATAGATTGCTCTTATGAAGTTCATATAGCCTTTGACAAATTTGAATTGTAACTACTGTAATAATCTGTAATATAGAGTAGTAGTTGGCTCATTACAACAAAAAAACTCATGTCTGCCTTTATTATTTCCTCTTTTATCATAGCTGAAGGTTAAAGCTTATAATTGGGAGCTTTATTGCATTCCAAAAACTCAGCCTCCCCATATTCCATTCCCAGAAATAATACTCCTGCATTTGAAATTTGTATAATTTTTCTTCATAATGTATGGCATTTATTTTACCCCATCCACATTTAAAACATTTTAAAAATTAAATACTTACAAGCTACTATTCAGAACAATTATATTTATAATACATGAGATGTATCAGTCTAGAAGGAAGAGCTGAGTTGAGCTCTTGATATTTCAAAGACTTGAGAATATATCTACATTTGCCTCTCTTGTGGAATGAGTTGGACATCTGGAAGACTCTTTTAAAAGTAAACCATTCTAATCCTATGAGGTTTTGTATTATGTGGCTTTATTTACAAATAATAGGATTGAACATGGAATGGAAACGCACAGTTTAACAAAATCAATCCCCAATCACTGCTCTCTCTACGGTATTACATTTCTAGAAGCAGAAAACAATTATTCTCAAACATACTTTCACAGACTATGTGACCCCAACTTAATCTCCCTCCTTTGTACTTGGGAAATGTTTGCAATCAGCTTGATAGTATAGAACCTGGAACTATAGGCCTGAAAGGGACTTCAGAGGTGTTCTAGTCCAATCCCCTTTTCCAGGCAGGAGACCTTATACCATTCCGATGACATTATTGTCCAGTCTTTTTTTTAAAAAAAACCAACAAAACTCATGATGGGGCACCAACATCTCAGGCAAGCTATTCCATTGATCAGTTGTTCAGTCTGTCAGGAAATATCTCCTTCAAACTTCTACACCTTACTTCTTACAGATAGAGATAGAAAAGATAGAGATGATAGAGATAGACAGACAGACAGATAGATAGATAGAGTTATAGAGTTATAGTTAACCTTTCCATGGTTTTGAATTGAATTTTCTGAGCTGCTGTGACACTGAATCTTAAATTAACCACTGGAGATGAGTTTTTATCCCAATGCTAAAAATATGATAGGTTGGCTTGTGTTTCACTGAGTGATGTCATTGCCAACAAAAAGTCCCAAAGGACATAAATTTGCTTAGATTTGGCATGCCAGGCCTATGCGTCTTTTAGATCTTTTTATTTTTTTAAAAAAAGAAGTGAGATTGATGAACATAAATTTTATTTGCTAGTAGCCAGCTTCCTTCTTGCCAGCTGCTGGAAGAATCATTGTTGATCCCTCAATGGAAACCCTCCCTCCTCAAAAGCAAGACAGAAAGATATTAAATTGGCCTTCTGGAATGTCCCCAGACCCATCCACTTCCAATAGATGTGTATAAATCATTACTCGGCAGTGGTTGCAGTGACAATGGATATATTGAGAAAAGATTCGTAGTCAGCAAACTGAAACGATGCCAAACTATGCAATACAATATGGGAATCTTTGGGTAGAGTGCTGGTAAGGTGCCATCTATAATTCCCTTTTATTATTTTTATTATATATCAATTTGGGATATAGATGGTGGCCATGCTGCAGAGGAAGGAGTGTGCCCTGAATATCGTTGCATTTTAGAAAAATGCTTGAATCTACACATACTGTTTTACAACATATTTTAGTTTCTTTATCAAAATCCACAGCTACCTACCATTCCTTCCTTCCTTCCTTCCTTCCTTCCTTCCTTCCTTCCTTCCTTCCTTCCTTCCTTCCTTCCTTCCTTCCATCCATCCATCCATCCATCCATCCATCCATCATTGTCTGTCTGTCTATCTACCTACCTACCTACCTACTTACTTACCTACCTATCTATCCATTTAAATATGTGTAGGCATAGTTACATTTATAAAGCTATATTTATTGAAAGTACACAGTCATATTGGTGATATTTATGTAGAAACCCTAGACTTTAAGAAGTTAAGGAGACACAAGTTATTAATATTCTACTTCCAAGTGAATAAACCATGTGATGGCTTTCTATTTTGTCTTGGTCGAGGCCAAGGCAACGGCTACATTCCAGCTACATCTGTAGCCAAGCATGGTCATGCCAAAATGTCAGCTGTTATGGCATGATCTTGTCATGGAAATGCTGGCATTGCACTCATTTGTCCTGACAGAAATATGTCAGGTGTGTCATTTAAGTGACGGCATCATGATTCATGTTTAATCATTTGTCTTGCTCATTCCCATCCTCAACCTTCCCCATCCATTGCGAGTGTCGACAACATGATAATCCATACAATTAATATTTTGAATTACTTGACCTGATTATTATACAGGTTTCTCTGAAATGTCCTGCCACTGAAATTCATTGAGATTAGACTCCTTCCTGATTGCTAATTTTATCATAAGCAACACGAATACTAATTCACACAATTACATTTATTTTTTTCAGGTTATTCCATCAGTTGCCCACCATAAGAAAAGAAATACATCGTGGATTCTGAAATAAACAAATAACTAACTAATAATAATAATAAATAATTTGAATGATATATTTATGCATTAATTTGCATGTATTGGGAAAAAAATGCTAATATGCGCACATCAATACTTTTTTCTGTTTTCTTCAAATGTTGCCATAAGGTTGCTGTTCTCTTGTGAAGATGTTTCTCATTAAAGAGCAAAAACAGCAGCAAGAACCTTGGCAGATTCTTCACACTCTAGTAAGGCTTATTTTTATTCTGATTTTAGTCAGAATTAGTTGGGGCTTTTGCAAACGCTTCGCTCGGCTGTACCGCAGATGGATTTTAGGACTGTGAGATGCTGGGGAATTTGGCTAGGTATTCTACTCAACAAGCCACTACATTTTTTTCCCCCTACCTTTTCTCATTCTGTTATATGAAAAAGAATTTTCTTTCAATGCCTCTGTTAAAAGAGAAGAGAATGTCAGTAGGATTGCCTTGCGTTGTTCTCGCACTGATTTAGTGATGAGATGACCAAGGGATGTCTATCAAAGTAGAAGTAGTCCTTCTACATCCTTATGACCACAATTAAGCCCAGCATTTTCATTGCCAAGCAAGGCAGTTTTAAGTGAGTCGCGCCCCATTTTTTTGACCCTTTTGCCATGGTTGTTAAGTGAATTGCTGCAGTTGTTATGTGGAGCATGCAGTTGTTAAGTGACTGTAGCATCACCCACTGATTTTGCTTGTCGGAAGTTCCCTAGGAAAGATGCATAGGACAATCACATGACCCTGGGATACCGCAACCATCACAGATACAGGCTGAAGCCACCTGAAGTTTGATCAAATGACTATAGAGATGCTGCAAAGAGAACTGCTTTGGTCTAAGCACCAGGCTAGAAAACAAGAGACTCCAAGTTCAAGTCTTGCCTTAACCATGAAAGCCAGTCGGGCGACCTGGGAGCCAATCACTTTCTCTCAGCACAAGTCACTTCACAGGTTGTCATTGTGGGGAAAATAGGAGGAGGAAGGTGTGTTGGACACATTTGCTGTCTTGAATTATTTGTGAGATTTTGAGCCTCTAGAAAAAGTGCAGAGAAGAGCAACCAGGATGATTAGGGGATTAGAAGCTAAAACATGTGAAGAAGGGTTACAGGAATTGGGCATGGCTGGTCTAGTGAAGAGAAGAATCAGGGGAGACAGGATAGCAGTCTTCCAATATTTGAGGGGCTGCCACAGAGAGGGAGGGGTCAAACTATTTTCCAAGGCATCTGAAGGCCAGACAAGGAACAATGGATGGAAACTGATTAAGGAGATTTCAACCTGGAAATAAGGAGAAATTTTCTGACAGTGAGAACAATCAACTGATGGAACAGAAGTTGCCTTCGGAAGTTGTGGGAGCTTCATCACTGGAGCTTTTCAAGAAGAAACTGGACTGCCATCTGTCAGAATTGATGTAGGGTCTCTTGCTTGGGCGGGGTGGGGTGGGGTGGGGGGTTAGACTAGATGACCTACAAGGTCCCTTCCAACTCTGTTAATCTGAAAGATGGAATATGAACAAATAAATAAAGGGGTTTAGGGCACATATATGTGGTAATTAAGCCTTAGGTTAAAACATGGTGAAGTTGGGTATCAGTTAGTGAGGGTCGGAATAATGTAGGGATGTAGACATGTTATAGGGTTAATAGCATTCAGGGATAATGGGTTAGGCGTGGCCAGAATTAGAACTGCCTATAGGCCTGGGTTTGGTGGGGTGTGTCTCATGATAATGGTAGCAAACTCAAACCCAACTCTAACCTTGCCTGGCTTTTAGCCTTTCTTGTCAGAGAAGAGTATTTGTTGTTTGCTGAGCTAATGAATAAACCACCATTGCACTACAAAGGACCTGGAGTTTGTATTCATTTCAGGAGAAATCTTCAATACTCAAGGACTGGCTGAGGGTGAATAGACTTCTGGCCTCTTAATTACTAACGAGTAGCAGGTGGATTTGGGCGGGACTATAGAACCCTGAGCAGAATAGGCCTCAGTTTACCACAAAGCAGTTTCAGAATGCCATGAAGCTGGCTATGCATTTTAACCAGGTTCCTGAAGAATTTCTTTTTTTTACTTTATTTCTTTGTATCCTGCCTTCAATTAGTTTTACAAATAACTCAAGCAGCAAACCTATCCAGCGTGCCTTCCTCCTCTTATTTTCCTCACAACAACAACAACCCTGTGAGGCGGATTGGGCTGAGAGAGAAAGAATGACCGGCCTAAAGTTTACCCATGGCTTTCATGCCTGAGGCAGGAGTTGAACTCATAGCCTTTATTGATGGCCTGGTAGGTATATTTGGGCTTACCTATAAATTGTTCAATGAAGTCAAGGGTTTGGGTGTGGATGTTACACTGAATCATCAAACAAAGTGTGAGGAAGAGCTACACAACTTGTTAGGTTAATACTTGATTATCTGCTGAGTCAGTGTGTAATTTTAATAATTTTCTTTTCAGTTTAGCATCACATGAACTTAAGTAATGAAGTTTACAAAATGGGGCTTAGAGTGTCAAATATTAAAACCAAAGTTAAATCTTGGTTTAGTATGAGGGACTAGTTTAATCTAAAGAGTTTTCCTCAATCTTCACTCTAAACACAAGGTATTATAGCTAGGCATTTTGACTGTTAACAGTATGGAACATAGAATAACAGGATTGGAAGGGACTTTGGAGGTCTCTGGCAGGAGATCCTATACCATTCTGGACTTTCTTTGGGCTTGATGGGATGGATACAAATGATTGTAGAAAGAATAACAGAATAAGAAGACAGAATAGTAGAGTTGGAAGGTCCTCCAGTCCAACCCCACCCCTCCAACTCAAGCAAGAGACATTTCCACAAATGGTTGTCCAATGTCATCTTAAAAACCTCCAGTGATGGAACATTCACAATTTCTGAAGGCAACCAATGGTTGATTGTTTTTAACTTTCAGGAAATTCCTCCTTAGTTCTAGGTTGCTTCTCTTCTTGATTAGTTTCTATCCATTGCTTCTTGTCCTGCCCTCAGTTGCTTTGGAGAATATGTTGACCCCATTGTCTTTGTGGCAGCAACAGGATCTTTATCACTTGCAATTAGCCCTAGGCATTCTGGTTTATTTACACATGAATTATCATGTGTGAATCCAGCTACACAGAGTTTCATGACTTTTTAACCTGGTTCTGAAGATCTTGTTCCAATATTCATGTTGCAGGATGAGGAAATTCTCTGTACTCTTTCAGTTCTGCAGCTGCTCCTAGATGAAGCTTCAGGCCTCAGTGTCTTAATTTATAGGATTTATGTCTTGACCTCAGCTTTATGTAGCCCTGAAGGCAGCTAAAAATATTTAAAACAGAATACAAAAATTTGGAAATGCACAATCATGAGCAAACAATAAAATGCTTTTTACAATAAAAAAAAACAAGCTGTAATGCAGCACATTTTTGTAGTGCACAATTCAGTGGGCTTTGCAAAGTCCTATGTGGCCATCAACCCAATCAGAAGTGGCACCTCTTTATTTTAAGAAGATTCCATAGAGGTGACATGATATTGACGGGGTGTCACAAAGAAGAGAGGATCTATCTATTCTCCAAAGCACCTGAAAGCAGGACAAGAAGCAAAAGATGGAAATTAATCAAGGAGAGAAGAAGCAACCTAAGATTAAGGACAAATTTCCTGACAGTGAGAGCAATTAATCGGTGGAATGGCTGGCCTCCAGAAGTTGTGGATGTTCCATCGCTGGAGGTTTTAAAGAAGAGATTGGACTACCATCTATCTAAAATGGCATAGAGTTTCCTGCTTGAATAGGGATTGGACTAGGAGACCTCCAAGGTCCCTTCCAACTCTATTATTCTGTTATTCTGAGATAGCGGAGTCCCCCAGAGTGTTTGTGGATAGGGGTGCAAGTTGGTGGTACATCATTATTGTATACATAGAAGGTGATTAATGATCAATTACTACTTTGCAGCTGTGCTCACAATTCACCTGAGACATTGGCAGGCTCACCATTCCCGGGATACAATAATAAGCAACTGCCATGTGTTTTCTTGGATGGCTTTCTCTTATTTTATGTTGAAAATACAGTTTGATTCTGAAAAAAAAGTTCAGTTCTTGGTATTCTGAATTACAAAGCTTGTGGAATTCCTGTTTTCTTTGTGCACCGTGTGAGTAGTGCCCACCTAAAGCTGAGTATCTCTCAGTTGAGATACCTCAATTGAAATTCCAGAGGACTTCCTTAGATATATCTCTTAATTACTTTTTCTTGACGGACCAATAATAAACGCAAAGGTTATTGTTGATTATCCCCTTTGGCTGCAATGCAAAAAAATGGGATTTAAAACCTGATAACACATTGAAGTGTAACACGCTAGTACGAAATTGGTGCTGTGATTTTGCAGTGTTGGGTTGTGTATTTTCTTTGAAAATTTAGGGGGTGGCTTCAAAATTACAATGTATAGATAATAAAAGTATTAAGTAGGGGATAATTGAATGGATTGTAGCTTAATTTCAATTCGGTCAAATTTAGTTTGTACTTGGCTTCACGAAGCTTGTCCTGGTTCTGCCTAGATTTTAGAGAAGAGAATGCCTTGAAAATGGTTTAGAAAATGTATTTTGCCTGGGATCAGTACCATTTTGCTCTTTACTTAAATAGTTTTTAGACTTGGGATAAGTCTGAAAAAAAAAATGCCAGTGCTATAAAGGATTTGCTCTCTCGTTAAAATGAAGTTTTAAAAAACGGACCTCTTTTTTTTTTTCTCAGAGAGAGAAGGCTGAAAACATTTCTTTGTTTTAATGAGGAAGAAAAATGTGCGATGCTATTTTTCCCACGGTCCATGGATCCTTTATTTCTTTGGTAAAATCTCCATCCAACTTTTTCAGCCCAATTCAAAGTTTCATAGTAGTGTCTTCTGACTTGAAATCCTTCAGGAAGGTCCAGATAGTAGTTAGGAATTATGAGAAATTCTGTCCCAAAATAACAGAATAACAGAGTTGGAAGGGACCTTGGAGGTCTTCTAGTCCAACTCCCTGCTCAATATATTTGACATGTCCAAGTTGTAGGAGACTGATTTTACAAAATACTGTTCTTCCTTGTTAAGGTAGATATTAACCTAAACTATTCTGTGCCCATTCTGGCAAAATGGAATTGCTAGACATCTCTAACATTTTGTTGAGACAGTCTTCCCCAAGCACTGGTGAGACCTTACAGTTATTCAAGTTGTTATTTGATCAAGTAGACTCAAAGTTATGCTTCTGGACATTTCCATGTTGCTGGTGCTGAATCAACTCTTGAGATCCCATATGGGCAGTTGAGATAATTTACTTTGTCCTCTCCTTCAATACTGCAAGAGGCCCTGGTTTCAACTTTAAATGTTTGAGCTCTACAAAGTTTGAAGATTAACTATTGGATGGAATGCTTGCCTTATCCTTCCTCCTGCATCTTCAGCTTTAGCTGCTCTATGAATGTTGAAAAAAGAATGTTGTAATTCTTCAGCATAAGTGTAGGCGAAGCTAATAGGATTGAAATTGACATTTCTTCTCTTTGGCAAGAGAAACAGCAATATACAAACAATGGGGTTGCTTGGCTGTCTTTCTTTTATATGGAGTGAAGGGTCAGTAGATTTTTGTTGCCATAGGAACTGGTGCAGCTTGAGATGTGGCAGTGACTTTCATTCCTTGATCCCAGAGCCGGCAATAGTAAAAGTAATTGAGGGCTACTTCTGAAGCATTGAGGACTGCAAGCAGAAAAAGTGCAGAAATTTACCTGCTTTGCTTAGTCTTCACAAACTGGTTTTACAACCTGCCAATCCATGGGACCGACTGAATTGTCACAGGGTACATGTGACACAAAAACCATAAGCTAACCACAATTCTATGCAACACACTTAAGCCAGAAACAAGTCATATTGTAATCTAGAGTGCTGATCAAACTCATTCTATACATGAGACGTTTTTTCCAAAGCTTATTCTATTCCACTGATTTTCTTAGTCTTGACTGGGGAAATTCCATGACATTTAACCTAGAAATTGACTGTTTTGAAACAAAAATCCTTGCTCCTCCCCATATACAAAACATATCTATCTTAGTCATCAAACAAAGAAGGAAAAGTTTAATTCTCTTACTTTTTGTGTTTTACTCTGCAGCTAGCTATTATTCCAAAGATAGCAATCTGTGTATTATATAGTGCCCTTCTCAACAGATTATTTCACAGAGAAGGAATCTGTGCTCGAATAGGTCAAAAGAGGTGGATTTCTCCATGAGGGAAATCTCTCCATCACTTGAAGTGACATAATTATCTGGAGAACCAAAAAATAAAATAAAAAATGGATTATCCAAAGCATCAGAAACTGGCTCACCACCCTAGGGATAAAACTTTTCTACATGTAAATATAATAATTAGAACAAAAGCTGAAAATCCTCCCCTGAAATTAGAAACTCTTTAACTGATTAGCTAAATATACTGTGGTTGGTTTTCCTTGCCTCTGGTGGTTTCATTAATATGGCTGAGGTAATTGTTTTTGTCCTGAATACAAAGAGCAATTGTGAAATTTGCCCCTTTGGTCAAAGAACAAGGATCAGAGTGACCTTGTGGAACATATTAAGTGCTGCTTTGTGGTGTCTGAATTTAAATTGTGTCCAAATGTGCTATCAGCTATAGGCTATTACTATTCAGGGAGTTGCTCAGATTTAACAAGAAAGAAAGTGGGCTAAGTTGTCACCAGCTTTACAAAATTCCTTTTTGTTTTGTTAAATACAATGCTGAAATTTCTCTTTCAAGAAAAGAAGCTTTTGTTCTCAAGCTTGCTTTTAGAGAGCTCTATATGTCTTTAGAATTTCTTTGGAGGTTGTTCTTGAAGTAATTTGTTAGTACAAAGTCCTGGTGTTTGTATTGTGTTACCTTGATCTTGGAATAGAGGGAAATGGATCCAAGACCTCAAGAGGAGTAACGCCATCACAATCAATTGGACAACTGTTGTTATTACGAATGTTGCTTATGTCAAGAAAGCTTGAGAAGTCTTCTTTCCAACTCTTCATTCCAACTTCTATCTTCCAATCCTACAAAATATGCCAGAAAAACCAACATGGACTGATGAAATAATTTCCTGAACACAAATAAGGCTATCTACATGGAAACAATGTGGACACCAAATAGGCATTTTCTACCTCCTTAAATACACAAACAAGGCAAATTATCTCAAGATTGGAATCATCAGAATTGGACTACCAGATTTTATGGATGCTGTACTCAAACTATGTACCACCAGCGCTCTCACTTTCATAAAAAAAAACAAAAAACACCACACAACCGACTCCATAAGAAGACTAAAATCCATAGTCATTCTCCCTAATCAACCATTTTACTTCCTGGGGTATTATACACTAATACCAATCTTCCCCTCTCAAATGTGGATTTCAGGCCATCAAGAAAACATTACTCATGTCAATACAGTATATCTTGTTACCAAGGTGTAGCTACATGTTTGACTCCATAATATGTCAACATCTTTATGGCTGATCTAGAACAATGCTTTCTGAAAATTTATCTTCTGATGCCCAGCCTTTACCTCCTCCTTATGCTCCTAAGATTGACATTAATTAACAGAACCATTACAGATCCAAAAACTGTGAATTAGTGAATTGAAGGCACCTTCACAGGTATTTTCTCTAATGTTGATACATGCCATTATCTGCTAGCAATGCTCCACTGGACTCTATGGAACAAGCAGGCTAAACTTTGTACCAAAGAGTTATTGGATGCAATTTTGACAAGGACAAGGTAATATCAGAGCATTTTTACTGTCCAGGATACTCTATTACAGACCTTGAAGCAGCCATCTTGGATAGAAGAAACTTTGCCAGCACAACTGAGCAAAAAAATACTGAACAAACACCAAAGGAAACTTCTTCAAGTAAAACAAAAAAAAGTCCAGTTGCCTCTTGAAAAAGAACTTTTGGGGCAACAATTACCTGGATGACTGAGAATCTCCACAGACAAACACCAAAGAAGTTTAGATGGAAAGAAAGACAAGAAGGGGGAGATTAGCAGCATAGCAGACAAATTCAGTTACAGCAATGAGTCCATAGTTGGAAGATCTGAAGGACTGGGTTAAGATAGATTATCCTGCAGAAAATCTTTGTGCCATGTTTTTTTGCTGGTTCTCCGAACTACTCAAACTTTCTGCTACCGGTTCTCCAGAACTGGTCAGAAATTGCTGAATGCCACCTCTGCTTCCAGCTCTATTCAGATTGATTGATTGATTGATTGTATGTGCCACATGGAGTCCTCTGGACTCCTGTGCATTTATAAATGGGAACCTCTATACAACATGTAGGCTGATAAAGTGGGGAAATTGATTTTATTTATGTATTTATTTAATAGGGCTGCCCAACTTGAAATGACCCTGAGTACAGGTACATTTTCCTCTCGAAGGTAAATACTGTTATATGCTGATATAAAGGTCTGCACGGTGAAAATTAACATATATGGAGATGTGTGTATATACACCCACATCTATGGGCACAGACATGTCTAAACATCTCTAGTTGTTTCTATCATAATGCATATAATTGCACCTACTCTGTAAACATATTTGAGTGTTTATTAAGGTGACCAACTTTTTTACAATGAAAAGGAGGATACAAACAAATTGAAGAAAAAAAAACCAAAACCACTTGCGCATGGCACACTCTCTCAAAACAATTTTCCTGTGTGGAGCGCATGCGTCTCATAATCACGTCTCGCCGCACTGTACCGAGTCTTGACGAATTGTCATGTCAAACACAAATACGTCATATCACACACAACGGATTGGATTGGCATCGATCAAATACGGAGATTTACAGATTAGTCTTCAAATATCAAAAAGGAGGACATGTAGGGGGACCCTTTTCGAGAGGGGACAGAACTTACAAAAGGACTGCCCTCCCTAAAGGAGGACGGTTGGTCACCTTATGTTTATACACACAGAGAAAAAAACGATTTACTGTATTACATCTGTTTATTTTATATAGTTGCCAAAAATAAATGGATGATGTTGCTAAATGATGAATTGTACAGAAATTTCCACATCCACAATGTCCATTTCAAAAGAATTGTTGAACAGGCCAAGATTTTGCTATTTTTCTTTAAACCAAATTTGTGCTGACTTTGCTTAATGCTGCCTATTTTTGGCCTAACATTATACCACAAGAACATAACATTGGATTAGGGTCATTTTACACTGTTTTCAGACTCTTGTGTGAGTCAGAGATAGGCAACGATGCTGCTTTCCATGGGGAAAATTTGCTGAATAGAATAGAAAGAATAAGGAGCAGATTGCTGAAGAAGTAATTGCTTAAGCAGTTGCGTTTCAAAGCAGGATCAGGATTAATATCTTGGTATCAGTAGGATCAGGTATTAAGAGTTTGAAAGAGTTATAACAATGAATTCAGCTTAAACAGAACACAGTCCTCTCACTTGAAATCTGGAACCCACATTACATATCTGATATTAGCACAGTTGAGAAAGTCCAGAAATATTTCACAAGAAGAGTTCTCCACTCCTCTACTCGTTGTAGAATACCTTATGCCACCAGACTTGAAATTCTAGACCTAGAAAACCTTGAATTACGCCGTCTTCGGTCTGATCTAAGTATGGTATCTAAAATCATACATTGCATAATGTAACAACACAAGAGCACACAATAGATACAAACTCAAGGTTAACCGCACCAAACTTGATTGCAGGAAATACGACTTCAGCAACAGAGTGGTCAATGTCTGGAGTACTCTACCTGACTCTGTGGTTTCTTCCCCAAACCCCAAAAACTTTAACCTTAGACTGTCTACTATTGACCTCACCCCTTTCCTAAGAGGTCTGTAGGGGGTGTGCATAAGCGCACCAACATGCCTATTGTTTCTGTCCTATTGTTTCTTTTATTTTTATATGTACCCATTTCATGTATTCATAACTATGTATATACTTATATCTATTATCTTGTAAGCAATTGACAAAATAAAATAAATAAATAAATAAAGTTGCTCCAGATACAGTAGACAATATGTTCCAAATTTAGCACATCTATGTTAGCTGAGTGTTATTATGACAGCTGCAACCCATGATTTACAGAAGGTATCAAATAGGGAAAAACTAAATAAGCTAATTAAGACATCCCGACAACATACTTTTCTCTTTTTGAACAACGATGAATCAAATCCAGTTTTTATCCCTTTGTTAAATAGGCGGAAAGGACATTCAAGAATTGGTGTTTCTTTAGAACTGCTCCTGAAGATCAAATAGAATGGGTTCACACAGCATGCTAAGTCTTCATGTAGTTTATTGAATTAATAATTTGTGGCTTGCTACCATTGTTTGGGGCTTGGCATTTTGTGTGAACTCATCTAGTTGAAGTTTAGTCAACAGTGATTAACCAAATCATGCCTCAATGTGATTTGTAAATTGGTCTCTCTCCCTCCCTCCCTAAAACTCTCTGTAGAAAAGCAAAATCCAGAGAGAACAGTTAAAATATTCCATTGAGAAACCTGAATTTTTAAAATTTAGAGTCATGATTTTTATTCAGTATAACATTTGGTCTGTCCTCTGTCGCATCTGATTTTTGGTTCCTTTATTGTTTAAAATAAAATTAAATCCCACATATAATAATTTTTTTTAGAGGCATGTGCTTCTATAGGGTTTTCTATTCATTTTGTTTTCTTCTTTTTTTTCTTCCCAAGTTCCCTGTTCTTGATTCAGGCTGTAAACATGAAATGGCTTTGGGATGACATTATCAAGATCATTTCCTTTTTCCCTACTATGACTGAAAGGCCATTTTTGATGGCCTTGTCTGACTGATAACTTAGAATAAGAATCATAAAGTGCATGATCCAATACAGATATTCCAAACCATTGAAAAAAAACAATTAGTGGAGCAATTTTTCTGATATAAATCATCTTCTGAAATTCTTCAAATATGGTAAGATGGTGACTAATACGCAGAAGCCTCTTTGAGGAGTAGCATTTTACTCCTTAGGTAAGAACATTTTAGAACTGAGGACCCTTTATTTCTAATCCTTCAAGATGGGATTATTTACGGAAGTAGGTATAGTCCTCCTTTTTTTAATGTATGGTGTATGGTTTAAATCTTCAGTTTCCTGTTACTGGGTTATAGAGATGTATAATCTGAAGCCCTAATGTTTCTCATGCCCTCAAAATTCTTAGAACACCCTTAAGAGGAGTCAGATTGTCACCATTTATTAATATTGTGACTTTATTTCTATCCTTTTAAAAAAAATATTTTTATGAATAGCTCAAAGCAATGAACATATCCAACACACACCTTCCTCCTCCTATTTTCCCCACAACAACCCTGCCAGGTGGGTTGGGCTGTGGGAGAGTGACAGGTCCAAAGTCACCCAGCTGGCTTTCATAAGGCCACAGAGGGATGTGAACTCACAGCCTCCCACTTCCTGATAAAAATGGAAAGTGACTGAGAGCAGCGGCATTCATTCAATTTGATACTTAAGTAGAGTTAGATCCTGAAGATGAAACTCAAATACTTTGGCCACCTCATGAGAAGGAAGAAGGACGCGCTGGAGAAGAGCCTAATGCTGGGAAAGAGGGCAAAAGAAGAAGACAGGGACGGCAGAGAATGAGGTGGCTGGATGGAGTCACCAAAACAGTCGGCATGAGCTGAAATGGACTCCGGAGGATGGTAGAGGACAGGAAGGCCTGGAGGAATGTTGTTCATGGGGTCGTGATAGGTCGGACACAACTTCGCAACTAACAACAAGAGTTAATACCAAATCAAGTCCACATGGCATTTTTGGGAAACCTAGCCACGGCTTCAAAGCTAAGCATGATCTTCAAGACAGAAAAAAATTGTCCACCTCTGTTGCATTGTGTGATCCCATTCTCTGCAACATATCAACAAAGATTGGTGAATAATTGTTCGCCTCCTTGAACTTTGGTACTTCGCAGTATCTTGAGCATGACTGGCGGAGATAATGTACTTTGGGTAGCAAAGTGGGCCCCTAAAGTGGGCCCCTAAAGTTGAATTATGTGCCCCACTGGTACTTGTTTTATACCCTGTAGTGACTGACATCTTTGTGGTGGTCTCCTGTTACAAGAGGGCTTCAAGAACCTCAGAGGGAGCTCTTGGCGATGTTCTCAGACTCCAGGCATTAGTTAGCATTATATTGTAGTCATGGGAACTCTGAATCACCGTTCAAGGATTTTATCTTATGCATAATGCATCCCTAGCTATTTGCTTGGATTTCCTGCATGCTAGAATATTAACAATTTCTTTCACTTGGGATTCATATTTGTCCTTTCCCCCTATATTTAACAACAACACAAGTCTTTTATTTATTAGATGGCGTTCGCTTTGTGCGACTGAGACACACTTGATGATTCAGCCTCTTTTGGTCATTTTTACATATCGCAAGCTTGCCTTGGAGATATCTTACGAAAATGTCTTCCCTCTATTAATGTTATTAATGAAGTGAAACAGATTAATATGCATTTCAACAACAGTAATAATAGCACTAATATTTGTTTAACCAATTTGCCGTACCTTCCTTATATCACTGATCCTTCCATCTATTTTCCTGTTTCTAGCTCCTATTTTTGTCATCTAACCATTGATATAATAAGTCCCAAGTTAAAAAATATTCAGTCTCTTCCTTTTCCTTAATTATAAGCGTTAGCCTGTCCATTTCTGCACATTGTAGAACTTTTTAATCACCTTTTCATCTGTTTTCCATTGTTGTGCAAATACTATTCTAGCTGCAGTCAGTACATATCAAATCAGCTATGCGTTCCCTTTATTATATTTGTCCGGTAAAATGACCAGCAAAAATGTCTCTGGCTTCAAGTCAATATGCTGTTTTGTCTTTTTTTTCAGCCATGTATGTATTTCTGTCCAATATTTTTTTGCTTTTTGGCATGCCCACCACATACGATAGTACGTACCAGGTGTCTGCTGACATTTCCAACATTTTACAGATTTATCCTTAAACATCTTTGCTAATCTTGAGGGTGGAAAATGCCATCTATAAAACATTTTATAAAGATTTTCTTATATGCAGTAGACATTATTAATTTATAGTTTCTATCCCACAATTTCTGCCATTTATCTAAGTCAATCGGGTATCCAAAGTTTTTAGCCCATACTATCATTGTCTTTTATTTTGTCCATTCTCCATTTTAATACTTAACAAATAATTATATGTTTTCTTTATTAATTTTTCATCTGTTCCTGTTAATATCTAATTCTCTTCCTGTTAATATCTAATTCTGTTAGTTCTCTATATTTAAAATATCTTTATATCTGGTAACATTCTCTGTGTCAATAACATTTGGATAAATCAGTGCCACACTAAGAATAATGCATTCCTAATATAGTATCTTTGAAAATAGCTATGTATTTTGCTTTTTCCATACCATAAAAAAGCATGCCAACCTAGTTCGAGATCATGTCCCTCCAAAGTCAATAGTGTTTTGTTTGGGAGTTGACTATAAGTTTGTTGTAGATGCGTTGCAAATGAGAATGTGCTATTCAGAATTGGACTTTGTATTTTTTTTATTGTAACATTGGTGAATCACTGCTTTGGCTATAGCAATAGCTAGATTCTAATTCAGACAACCTGTGTAGCATAGTTGAGAGATTAGGCTATGATTTGTGTTTCTAAATTAAAACAGGCAAATCATGATTTAAGGGAGGTCCTTGGTGCTTTCTGAGCTGGATTGTTTTCTTGCAGACATTTTATTACTCAAACTAGGTAACATCATCAGTGCTAGGGGGATGCTAGTGCTAGTGATCTTTATTACTACCATAAATTTGTTTTAAACAATTTTTGTGGGTGATTAGGGCAAAAGGATTTAACAAAAAATATTCAGATTTGGAGGCTTAGTTCTTTTTGGTGTATTAAGCTTATTAAGCTGAAGGCAGAACACATTTGCCTACCATCAGTCAAAATATTAACCTATTTGTTATCTATTACCTCTCATTCCCTGGGTTTACAGAATACATTGAATTAACCAAACAAGTTGGGATCACACAAAAATTTGAGCCACAAAGAAGAAGAAAAACCTTAACCAAGTTTCATACAAACTTTAGTAAGTTGTAGAAATGCATTTGCTAGATCTTGAACACATTTGTGTAAACCCTGTTCAAACTTGTTGCATCTAGTGCTGGAATTGGCAGAATTAAACCACTAATTTCTTCAGGTTATCTGCCAAATTTAGAGAGGATACATTCCAAAGAATGTTTGTGGCTAAAAGTTCTTAGATTTGAATGAGTTACTTGGCTATTTTTCTTTTTAATCTTTCCAGAACTCAGCTTCACCAAACTGTACTAGACTGTGTAGCGCAACAGATTCTGGAGAAGGAAACATGGTTGCTTTCCATGAATCCTTCAAGCACACCATGTTAAGCCATATTGAGCTTCTACTGCCTGGTGTAACTGGAGTAGGTAATTATTTTGTTTTTTTCCATCTGCATTCGGGGCTGTTGAGCAAGGTGGACTTTTTAAGTAAATGGAATGGGATGGTGGGGTATCCAACTTTCAGGCTGTCCTTGCTTTTCAATATACTAAACTTTTGCATCTGTTCAGTACATATTGGGTAAAATCTGTTTAAATTCACTCTATGGTTCATAGCCTGCAGACAGTAATTATATTTTAGTGGCAGAGTTGGAGAAAGTATCTCATCTGTGGGGTAAGTCTCCCCAAAAGTCTAACAATAAAATAATAATAACAATAACAAAACCAAAGGTCTTTATGAAACCTGGACATCTCACCATCCCATTCCAGTTTACAAGTGTGCTTGGATCCTTTATTGTTTAAAATAATTAATAATTACTGTAATGTTTACAGATCCATTTTAAATAGTACACAAATCCCAGTGAAGCTGCAAGAAACTTGATTGTTTCAGTATCAGTGTGCAAGTGTGAAAAGAGAGACTGGTCGATTTTCTGATTATTTCAAATAATTTGCATTATTTTAGAAATGTTTCTCCAAAGTACCTGGACTTAAACAGTGATGTGTTTTTGTAGGCATTGAGAAGTGTTTTCTGTCTCTACTCCTAAAAAGTTTTATCAGTTTCTCTGATTAAGTGACAGAGAGACCAATTAAATTGTGAGATTAGGATGTGGGATCTGGAAAAATGTAGCAATTGGGAATAGTTTTTTGTCCAACAGATAAAAGTAAATGTTTTTGGACGTATTATTGGATTGGCACAACATGCTAAACGAAGCCAGCTTGGGACAGGGTAGCTTGTGTTTCACTGTGTCATTGTAGCAGAAACATTATTTTAAGATGTTGGAAGATTAATCCATAACACTTAGCGGTTTGGGGGAAATAGCATTAATTACTTAAATCAAGATTTTAGGTTTATCATATATGAAATCAACTACTCAAGTTTAACATTATTGACAACCAGTTTTGCAGTTTTCCTTCGTAGTATAAAGCAGGGATCTCAAACCCCTGGACTGCAGACCACTACCGGTTCATGGCCTATTAGGAACCTGGTGGGCGGCAGGCAAGCAAACTCTACTGTAAACTACACGTGTGGGATCTAGGTTGCGCCCAACTCCTACCCCCTGGTCTATGGAAAAAATGTCTTCCACAAAAGTGTTGGGGGCAGCCGGTGTAAAGCACATAGTATTGATACTCCATCACCTTACACCTTAAATGGGGGAAGTGAACTTCATCGAGTGATTCATTGTAGTGTGATGTAGAGAGAACATTTTTTTATGCTCCTGCATCTTCACAAGTGCATCGGGGCTTAATTAATGATTGGGAAAGTGCCACTCTGTTGGGCTTAGATCCAGGTGACTGCATAGAAATACCTGCCATTTTAACCTAGCTCCAACATCAATTCATAGCTGAGCCTCTTCCAAAGATAGTTAGGTAATTTATCTGATTCCACCCGTCTACCACATCTGTTGTCTGCTTCTATTTCTCTGAACTTTGCTATGAATCTTTCACTTATTAACCCAAGATGATGTAGTGTCCTTAAATTGCAAGGAAAATAAGCCTATCACTGCCTATCATTACCAAGGAGCCTCGGTGACGCAGTGATTAGAGTGCTGACTGCAGGCCACTTCTGCTGACTTATTGGCTGCCTGCAATTTGGCAGTTCAAATCCCACCAGGCTCAAGGTTGACTCAGCCTTCCATCCTTCTGAGGTGGGTAAAATGAGGACCCAGATTGCTGGGGGCAATAGGCTCACTCTGTAAAACTGCTTAGAGGGCTGTAAAGCACTATAAAGCAGTATATAAGTCTAAGTGCTATTGCTATTAGAAGAAATATTTGCTTAAGGAACATCAATGATATGTTCTATAATGGTATTGCAAGATTCATCAGCTTCTCATTTGCTTGACCATTGTCAGAAAGGTTTTTTTTTTGGTTGAATCCCACTAATTATGTTCAAAACAACAGAGCCATCTGGAATCCAAGAAAAGGGTATCTCTGAGACTATTTCCCAAATAGTCTATGTTTATGCATGTTCTATTTCCACTGGTGTATAGTTTATGGTCAATGTGCTATTGAGTCTTCAAACTAGAACAGAAACTTCAAGTTTATAACCTATCAACTTTATATTCAATTATGCTATTTTAATTGAATCCTTCCAGCCACTATTTTTGGTCACTGGTGTTGTATTTAAGGCTTTAGGTAATTAGATAAGTTAATCCTTCATGTAGTTGTGTTAAATATGTCAATAATAAAGATGTATTTAACACTGACACATGAATCAGTTCAATGCATAAAAAATAACTGAAGTTATTTACAGCTAGATTTCCACATTCTTTCACAATTCCTTTTCCATGTGTTTAAGAATTGGTGTATCACATTATTTGCTACTTACTCTGAGTTACTATGTTTACAGTCACAATAAATATGCTTTAAGCAAATTGAATAAGAAAAATGGCAACATTCGTTTTAGCAGTTGCTAAATGTAGCTTTTAATGAGTTCAATCAGAATAAACTAAAATGTTCCCCCCGCCTCAATGGAGCCTAATATGCTACTGAAGTTCTAAATCAATTCTAAATATTTTATCTGAACCTGAATATTTGTTAAACTGAAATGATATTTAAATGTATTTTATCTTGAGATGAATTGCAACCATTCTTTAATTCTAACTTCCTTACTTATTGAGTGATAGTTCTAGTTTTAGATGTATGCTGGAGTATTACACATAGACAAACAGACACATTCAAATTAATGCATGGTTTAAACATTTGGATTTATTATTTTTTAAGGAGTTAGGAATTCATTTTCATAATCAAAAGGCAAATACAATGAGATTGTACAATGAGACAAAGATCTTTCCTGATTCCAGTTTTACATTTGAGACAAATTTCTTAGTGGAATGTTATGACATTAATTTAGTATAGGCTAGACTGGACACTTCAAAAATTGTACCACTACTCCCTTAGGCTGGTATAGTAGATCTATTCACATGGATTCTGGATAACAATAAGAAGATATTCCTTATCTGTGGGAAGAGGAAATACAGGATGAAATACAGCAATTTTTATTCCACATTTGATTTCTAATATTCCTTTTCATAATTTATTATGGTCGATAAAAGCAAAGCCACTGCTTATTCCAGTTTCCCAACAATGGGAAGTAAAACTTCAATTTTCAACACAGTAACGTAATTGTAATAGTTCAATACCGTGATGATGTATAAACCTAAAAAGCCCAAGAGAAAATCTGTTTAATATGTTAAACTATCTTCCAAATGTAAACTGTTGCAATATTGGTTAATTTTTGCAACTGTCTCTGTTAATTGGGCAGATCCATCCTGGAACAATGATTCCCATTACATAACAAGCTGCCTTAGATCGGTTCTTCATCTCGTTCAGCATAGCCACCAGCTGGATTCAGATGCTGCCACAATCCTGACAGATAAAATAAAACTTTGCTGTTTTGATGTGTCAACACTTGAAAGCCCTGGCATCAGGCAGCTTATCCTTAAAGTGATCCCCCCTTAAATAATGTATGACTAAACAGACATTTCGTGGCAGGCTTGCAGAAATTTAAACAAAATCGCAAGCCATCAAAGCAACAGCAGGGAAAAGACAAAAGTTATTACCTGGGGCAACCATAATTTCATGTTTCTTTGATCTAATCCTGAGAAAGGTGAGATCGTTCTGGGGATCAATATCTCTGACGGTGCTCTTTGCTTTCATGGTGAGCTGATGAAGAAGGCCAGCATATTGGACTGTGGTGGAGTTGTCGAGGGTTGTTCGGATTGGGATCCCTGAGAAAAGGAATATTAGAAATGGCTTTAAAATGGTTTGGAGCCATGCAACCAAATTTTTCAATGCTATCAGTACCCTGGGGTGTGTGGAAATCCCAGTTGTGCCTAAATTGAGAACAGCCCACCCTCTGGTATTCAGATAGGATTCCAATAAATACTAAATTAGAGGCTGACAGCACAAATTTCTTGGTCTGAAGCACTTGACAGCCTCTGAAGTCATACAGAATACGATGATCGGAAGGGACCTCGAAGGTTCAACCCCCTTCTGAAGCAGAAGGACCCTTTACAATTCTGGACAAATGGCTGTCTAATCTCTCTTTAAAAATCTCCATTAATCAAATTAATGGTTCTGCTCTCGGGGCCTTTGGAGAGCAGGGGGATCCTATCCTATCTGTGGCAGCCCCCAAATATTGGAAGACTGCTACCATGTCTCTCTAGTCCTTCATTTCGTTAGACTAGACCAGGGGTGTCCAACCTTGGCAACTTTAAGACTTGTGGACTTCAACTCCCAAAGCTGGCTGAGGAATTCTGGGAGTTGAAGTCCACAAGTCTTAAAGTTGCCAAGGTTGGACACCCCTGGACTAGACATTCCCAATTTCTCTTAACTGATCATGCTTTAGCCTCCAGTTCCCCTAATCTTTTCGGCTCTTCATTGCACTCTTTCTAGAGTCTCAATATCTTTTTTTGTATAGCGGTGACCAAAACTGGAGAGACTATTCCAAGTGTGGTCTCACCAAGCCAATATACAACAGGTGGCTTTTCAATAGACGAGATTCCATGAGACAGGATGGCAATCACTGCACACCAAGAAATAAATAAAAAAACCAGGAACTACTGTTCAAAGTCACTTATTTAAATTCCATGTGATATTAACGAAATTAAGGTGCAATTCGATCTCTACATACTTAAAGGTTGAGCAACGCTGACATCCATGAGTTACTTTTATAGAATTGCCCTGTAAAGCAGGTCATGACTTGAAGCTTATCTTTCTGATACGTTGCCAAGAATAGATGAAACTAATTGTGCAGTAGGAGAGGAATCTTCCTTACAATCTCTTGTTTTATGCCAGAGGGCGGTCCTGAAAAGGACAGCAGCTTTGGATACTTTAATGCCCTGGGATATTAATCAGAGTGAAAGCCCAGCTTTGCCAAATGAATGGGAGTTTTGATACTCCTGTTGGAAGAAGAGAATTATATCTAGTGCAAAAAAAAGAAAAAAAAACTTTATAATGTAACTATCTTGAATTTGATGCAAGAAGCTTCACAATTTTGAAATCACCAAATTACCACCAGCCTATTAAGGTTAAAGGAAAAAAGTTCATGAACTTCCGTGACCTTGGAAGAAATCAGCCCCCAAGTTTCTTTAATATCAGATGCAAGGAAGGAAAACAGTTTTGTGGCAGGGTGAAATGCAGCATCAGTCTGGGCAAGCTGTCAATTTAAACATGCACGAATGCCAGATACAACAGACCACGTCCTTGCTACAATTAACCTAGTATACCTTCCATCTAAGATCCCACTTGTTGATTTCCTTGGGGATTTGTTTTACTTTTCAAAGTATTTTTTAAGGGATTAGCATTAAATGTTTGCAGAAAGGTGAATGAATGAATATAATAACTGCAAATCAAGAAAACCTGGTTGAGGAGTGAAGTCACTGGTTGCTATGGGGGTCTATATATTCTCCATTTTCTGTCCATGACTATTCTCCAAAGCGCTGAACCAGTCTATGCTAAGGAGGGATTCTCTAGCAAAATATTTCAAGGTTTCAGAACTTTGGAAGAAATAATAGAGTAACATTATTTGAAGGCAGGCAACAGTTATGGGCTACATTACAAAAACCCTGCTTTGTGATTTTTTTTTTTTTAATTGGAAGGAGGTAGGCTTCTTGTGCATTTTAAAAAGAAGATTATAGCACAAATATTAAAACCAATTTGACTTTTGCCCATAAGAAAACTTTTGGGAACGTCAAGTCATATTATCATTTTTGAATTAGGATTGAACATTACTGACAGATCCAACAGAACAAAATTGTAAAATGTTCTGCAATTATTAAAAGCAACACAATGAAATTCAAGACCACCCGCCATCTCCTAGCTATAGTATGAATGCAAATGTTCTCATGATATTGTGTGCTTCTTTAGCTTAAAATTACAGGTGCTTTTGATGTGCTTTACTGGTTACCTAGTACCTATGGAGAAATCTACATTCATTAGGTAGAGTTTTAAGTTAATTAGTTCAATAACTGCTATTGGTGATGAAAAGAAAATCATTGTGGGAAACCAAGTCAATCGTTTGCCTGCGGTGCTGATTAATTTCAATAGAGGATGCATTGCTTATTTCTTACCAACTTTTCACAGGTTTCTGGCGGGTTTTGCAAGACTAAACAAGGGCTTCAGTCTGAAAATGGTTGTCCACTCTTGAGCTGTATAAATGCAGGCTATTTATCAAGAGCAGTAACCCATGGTTAACTGCCTCCACCTGAGCCACAATAGCACGTGATATTTTAGTTTAGTATGCTGTGAGACTACAAAAAGTTTTCCATTATGTTTTTAACGAAAATAAGAATGTGTGTGCGCGTGTATGGTAGATATTTACCTTCTGCGTTTACAACGATAGTTCCAATAACTCCTTTGTGGGCCTGAATCCTTTTCAGCGTTTCCTCTACCTCTGCCTGTAAAAGAAACAAAATTACTGAACTATGAAATGTGAAAACTAGGTTGTAAGGCCTCAGTTAATGTATTTTTAACATACTACCTCTTGTCTGACTTTGGGTTCTATTTTCACAATATAGGCAGCCAAATCTATTCCTTCCTTCCTTCCCTAGCTTATCCAATGATTTTCATTTTGCTTCCATTATGGATGAGCACCTGCACAATCACAGCATTTCGAAGAAGAGGTGCTCTACATGAATGAACCAACTCAGAAGCGACAGGGAGAATTGTGCCATGTTAAAGGCTACATGCTGAGCTGTCATGGTTGGCTGGAGTCTGTCAGTGACTAAAACAGAGATAAATTGCCTACTGCATTATCCTCTGTGGTTTTCCTGCTGGCATCCCACTCTCTCTTTTGGCAGTGCCCCTTCCAAGGAAGCAGTGGTCGCAGTTAAGATACGGCTGATCCAGTTCCTCAAAATCTCAAAATATGTGCAAACTACTGCTCTGTTTTGTCTGAGCAAGGAATAGTTTCCTTCATAAACACTGTTTCATGTACACCTAGCTATAAAAATCTGCACTGCACACAGACACAGGTTATAAGAGACTGCAAACAATTATTTCAAACTATTCAATATTTTTTTTTCAAACTATTCAACTCTTCTGTAGCCCTGAGTTTATAATTTTATGTAGAAATGAATACCAAATAATCTCTCTCTCTTTTTTAAAGATGGGTAGAGAAGAAACTTGACTTGCTTTCAGAGAGTATTCCTTAACGACAGTACAAGCATTTTGTTTACATACTCTTCCTGGTTTCCCATTTTTCCCATTACATTATGATACTATGTGAAAATCAGCAAAATACATTATTAAAGCCCTCAACTGAATCCATGAACTAATGCCATTTAGCATTTCCCTATATCTCAACAGATTCATTACTTTATCTGCCTACTTTTCTCCTGGAGTATGCAAAGCATCTCATAAGTGGGGCAAATAACTTCTAAATGCTTTATTTTTAAAAATAAAGTTAATTCAGCTGAGATCAATGGGGCTTACATGGGCAGAAGATCTGTGATTTTAGTTGTTAGATAATATCTCTCTTGCTCTTGAATTGCATGATCCTTGCCTTCCATACATACTTGTAAGTGATGAAGATGAAGGCTTTGTAAACCTCTTTAGTGTCCTATGATGTTTTCTTGGCATGTAAGGTTATATATAGGAACAGGATCTTTCCCCTTCCTTACTTTCACTTTACCCAAAACCTACGGTTAGTTCCTGAGACCCTTTCTCCACTCCACCCTTCCTTAGGACTCAAATTTCATTCATAGTCTAGGCTTCCTCCTCCTGTCTCCCAAATTACTTGCTTTATAGAAAAGTACCCTCTACAGCAGGCAGTTTTAAAAGATTTGTGGACTTCAACTCCCAGAATTCCTCCTCCAGTCATGTTAGCTCAGGAATTCTGGGAGTTGAAGTCCACAAGTCTTAAACTTGCCAAGTTTTTTCAAAACCCCAAAAAGTTTTTAATTTTTTAATTTTTACACATCTCTTTACGTGAGCAGCGTGGTTCCAGATTATAACACTTTTACATAATCATACTTTCATTTCCACCAACCTTATATAATATCATTTCATATCATTATCCATTTCACTTATCTTTAAATAAATTTCCATTTTGGTTCAATTCATTAATTCAATATCAATATCATTTCACCCCAGTTCTTTATCCCCTATTATTTCCGTTTTTAGCTTACCACCTATTTTATTTTACATTACACATCATTCTTGTCCTTAATTTTTCCCTAAACCAATTATATAATAAACAATCTAAACAAAAGCAAGAATAAAACAAAACCAATATATTTAGGATCCACATGGTATATATCCCCTCAATCTATCTAATTTAATAATTCACTCCCCAACTTTAAGCATATTAACATTAAGTAATCAACTGTATATTTGAAGACATGTATATTTTAAGGTATTCCCCCCCCCCCTTAAATCGCTAGAATGACTTCCTAGTATATCTCATTTTAAACTTGCCAAGTTTGAAGACCCTTCCTCTACAGACTGAGATGACCCTGTCTCTACTGGCCTTTCATAAAGTTGGGAAGATGTAGCTGTTTCTCTAAGTCAGGGGTCTTCAAACTTGTCAGCTTTTAAGACTTGTGGACTTCAACTCCCAGAATTCCTGAGCTAAGATAACTGGAGGAGGAACTCTGGGAGTTGAAGTCCACAAGTCTTAAACTTGCCAAGTTCGAAGACTCCTGTTCTAGGTGTTTGACTTACCCTGTTGTTCGTCCTTCTGTTTACGACTGAAGGCGTCACTTGCCCAGGGGGGCAAGTGGGGCAACTGTTTTAATGGTTGGGCTTTAATATTTCACATGCCACCCACAGTCGTGGTTGTGACATGGGCAGCCACATCAACTCCCGCCTTAGCCATGAGTGGGGTGACTTTGGGCTGGTTTCCACCCCTCCCAATCTCTCAGCTCGACCCACCTCGCAGGGTTGTTGTTTTGGGGAAAATAGGAGGAGGAAGGTGTGTTGGATATGCTCGCTGCCATGTGTTATTTGTACCATAAGCACCCTTTGGCCATACCAATAAATAATAAAAAATAAATTATGTAAATAAAGTTAGCTAAGGGGAGGTAGTTGCTTTTTAGGATGAACAATTGACAAAGGATCCTTTATTAGAAATGTAAGTTACCCATAGTAACTTGAGATCAGCGCCCACAGAAATGAAATAAATACATTTCTACGCCACTGGTCTATGGAGATTCTTGGTCACCCAGGTCCCAGTTGTCCTAAAAGTGCTTTCTAAAAGGCAACTGGACTCTTAAAAAAAGAAAAAAAAAAGACTGGACCTGTGCGAACCAGGGTCTCCTGCTTGAGCAGGGAGTTGGACTAGAAGACCTCTAAGGTCCCTTCCAGCTCTGTTCTGACTGGATTGAGGAGGATTTGCCTTCTTTGCAGTCTTCTGGTTACTCCCACCCCTTCCAGTGTGCTAATGACGACCGCAAAGGATACAAACCCTTCCCTTCCCCACCATTCATTCCATCAGAACCGAAGAAGCTTCTCGGAGGAGAAGCGAAACGTCTTTCAAGGAAAAAGCAAAAGTTCCTTTGGCCCAAAAACACCTTCGGGACGATTCCGTGCCCTTTCAATTAGCCTTGCAAGCCACCCGCGGCCCCATCAATGGGGAGACCTCTGCGGACATCGGCGGACTACTCCACCCAGAATCCCCAGCCAGTCCAAGCAGAGCGGGATAAGATTCCCCCAACTCCCCACCCCCGTCCCGCCATGGCTCTCCTCCTTTCCCGCCCATCCCTCAAGGGCAGCTTCCAGCCGGACTCGCTCGCAGCCGCCCCTGCACCCCCACGGCCCGTTTTTACCATGACTCCGCCGACCAGGCTCCAATCGAGCGGCGTCCACCGGCTAGGCCTCGGTTGCTATGGAGCTCTCCGCCCGGAAGCGGCAGGGCGGGAGAGTGGCGGGGGCCGGAAGTGTGATTGCGAGGAGGGGCGGGGCTTAGGTAGAGTGGCCTTTCCCCCCTCTCTCGGTCACGTGCTCCGGCAGCTGGCTGGCTGGCTTGGCGCTTGCTCGAAGGATGCCATGAATGAATGGGAGAGATTTCTATCTAGACTGCAAGGTTCCCCAGACTTGGCAACTTTAAGACTTATGTTAAGGCTATGCTGGCTGGAGAATTCTGGGAGTTGAAGTCCACAAAGTCTTAAAAGTTGCCAAGTTTGGAGACCTCTGAACTAGAACCAGGATAGGAAATTGGTTTAAATGCTTGGAAGAAGATATTGTGTGTGTGTGTGTCCGTCCCTATTCAAAGTTCCTGTTTGCCCAGAGTGCTTATTCTGGGGGCGAAAATGAGAGGAGACCCCTCTGCCATTAACTTGGAGCGCTTTTACTTACTTATATGTTTACTTATTTATTTGATTTGTCAAATGCTTACAATATAATAGAAATAAGAATAAACATAAGTATAAATAGGTACGAATAAATGGGGACAATAAGACAGGGATTATTGGCACGATTGTGCGCTTATGCACGCCCCTTACAAACCTCTTAGGAATGGGGTGAGGTCAATAGAGGTTAGTTTGAGAGTAAAGGAGTGAGGGTTAGAGGATGTAACAACAGAGTCAGGTAGTGAGTTCCAGACATTGACCACTCTGTTGCTGAAATTGTACTTCCTGCAATCAAGTTTGGACTGGTTTACATTACGTTTTTATCTGTTTAACTTTTCTTTCAAACTTCTAAGAACTTTTAAGACGGGTGGATTTCAACCTCCAGAATCCCCCCCCCAATGAAAAGCCATGGAATAGATAACCCCCATGCGACCCTTTTAAAAGCAGCAGTGACTAAAAATATCACAACGTAAAAATGATTTGAAATGCCATCCACAGAAATTCCAAGCAGCAAGCGAGCGAGACTGGCGGTCCCTGGGCAAGCCAGTATTGCATGAATTGTTAAGTCAGGATGCTGGTTACCTGGTTACACCTTGGTTACACCTTGTGCTGTGACTTTTTTGGGGGGAAATCCCATAGTAGGAAGTTTGTGGGTTGTGCTTGGTTCACCTGGAATATTAAAGATTTTCAGCAATTGAGGATAGTCGGTTGGGAAAAGTTGGCAAGCTCTCTTTAGCAAAGGAGCTGTTGTTATAGAATTTGTAAGACCTGGCCTTATTGTTAGGCAGAAGAATAAACTTAAAATATTTTTATTCTGCTGTAAATCTTAATATATTACATTACTTTCTTGCAATGACATTTTACAGTAGGAATTGAAGGTTGACATTGTATTGTTTATCTTATTAAATTTATACTGGCCACCTCACTAAAGCAGCAAAGTTATATGACTCAGTATTTACTCCAAGGGTTTCTCAAAGATTATAATCACTATGTATTCTTTATTATAAAGAACAGTACTTTATTTCAAAAAGTTATCCTCTAGTTCCGTAATTACTTTATTGGTTTTGTCCTTGGTTTTTTTTTTGTAAAGCAAAATTATAAACATAAGCAGTTATTTTTATCCTTATGAACTTTTTCTTTAGGTTTGTTCCTTTATCAGGTGTCTTCTTAATTTTTTTCCCAAGAAAATATAGTCACTATACCCAAGACGCTGCCAGGGGTCTGTGAAATCAAAATCATTTGCCAGATTTGAAGATATTTGAAATTTTTTAAAAAACTATCACTTCTCATTTTTATTAACAGTTTTTCTATTTAAAATTTTTAATTTAAAAATTAAATAGGTGTTTAATATATAATAGATTTAATATTTAATTTTTACTTGAGTCATTAAATGACCCCGAATGTGTCAATTTTGTTTTTTAATGTGGTAAACATCAATAAATGTAATCCCTATAAATTAAAACACTATTGGGTTCCTCCATAAATTTTAAAAGTGGGAAGGGGCCCTGAAAAAAATGTTTAAAAAACAATGACTCAAGACTATTGGAATAATTCGTTTAACTTGTATGCTTGGCTCTCAACAAGTCTGGGTGGCTCAGCACTGTCAAAAAAAATGCTCAGTGGAACATTAGTAAGAGATACCAAGCAGAATATGTTGAATTATTTTCATTATATAAATATAAAATATGATCTAAATGGCAAAATCTCCACTACTTATATATTTTTTTTTAAAAAAAACCATCCACCTCAAATAATGTAGATTAATATTTAACTTCTGACTTATTCTTTGTTCTTCAACCAATTTGTAATACCTACTGGTATAAACTTTAGAGACCATATTCTAAGTGCTGAGAGAAGATAATATCTGTAGCTCATTGTTGAATTGTGGGTATGAGATTGGTGGTTTTCTTGCAGACGTTTCATTACCAAACCAGGTAATATCATTAGTGCTAGTAGGAATGAAACATCTGCAAGACAACTTCCAACCTCAGAGAGCACCAAGGATCTCACATAGTATAAGTGTTTGCACTTACCCTGTGCTGTAAAATAAAACAAGTATGGAAACTGTTCTTGCTCAAATTGTATGTGTGTGCTGATAAGTGCTTTGCTGTTAGTTTCACCATTGCTGTATGTGAAGTATGGCTCATCTTGTCCATGGCTTCAATACCAAAATTGTTTTGTCTCAGCTGTGGCATTAGCCATCTTGGCTTTCCCTACCTATACGGTGAACGTATGTTTGGTGTTTGACTTTTCCACTGATTATTGGCAGGTGTCAAGTTGTCAATTGCTGCATCTAACTTTGCCCATTTCTAGGACAGTATCTCCCTTGGGGACATTGTTAACTCCAGTCAATCTCTCTTTCCTTCAAATGTCCTGAGCTTAACCTGGACCTGTTACAGCCAGATCCCGTTGCTGGAAAGATGAGCAGCAGAGGTGGTATTCAGCAGGTTCTGACCAGTTCTGGAGAACTGGTAGCGGAAATTCGGAGTAGTTCGGAGAACCGGCAAATCCCACCTCTGACTGGCCCTGCCCCCATCTGTTCTCTGCCTCCCGAGCCCCAGCTGATCGGCTGGGTCTTTTTTTGTTGCCCTGCACAGGAGAACGGAGCTGGAAAGCAAGGTAGTGGGGTGGGGAGGGAATGGGATTTTGCAGTATCCTTCCCCTGCCACACTAACCAAGCCATGCCCACCAAACCATGCCCACAGAACTGGTAGTAAAATTTTTTGAATCCCACCACTGATGAGCAGACCTCCGTATTGAAAGTAAAGCTCCCTTTCCTCATTGCATTATTACTAAAGTTTTTTTTAGTTGTATTTTCTAAATTTAAAAAAATATATAAAAATTACTAAAACATGAAAAATGGTTGCAAGACTTGGGTTTGGCCAGTCTAGAGAAAAGAAAGATTAGGGGAGAACATGATAGCAGTATTACCTTATTTGAGAGGCTGCCACAAAGAGGAAGGGGTTAACTAAAAGACTCAAGGTCCATCCCTCCCTTGATAGGACCTGATGGTAAAGACTGCAACGACGACACCATTAAAGCCAACATCTTTAACACATTCTTCGGCTCAGTATTTGTAGACAGCAATGGATCATGCCCAGTATTTCCTAGCCGTACCACAGATAGCAGCAATGATCTAATGCATGTCGATTTCACAGAAGACAATGTTGAAAAAGCAATACGCAACCTAAAACCATCTCTATCTATTGGACCGGATGGAATATGTGCCTACTTCTTAAGAAAGCTATCCTCTGCCATAGCCAAACCTCTAAGCATAATCTTTGAAAAATCTTTCAGAACCAGCTCCTTGCCCAACCTATGGTCACAAGCCACAGTCATCCCCATCTTCAAAAAGGGAGACCCAAGCCTAGTTGAAAACTACAGGCCAATCTCCTTATGCTGCGTCACCTGTAAAGTCATGGAATCAATTATTAACCAATCCATCATCCTTCACTTAGAGACAAATAACCTACTCTCCAATAAACAATTTGGTTTCAGGAAAAACTATCCTGTAATCTGCAACTCTTACACTGCAAAAACATATGGACGACACAACTCGACCAGGGCAAAACAATAGACGCAATCTACATAGACTTCTGTAAAGCCTTTGATTCAGTGGTACACGACAAACTACTCCTAAAAATAAAATCCTATGGTATCTCTGGACAACTGAATAACTGGATAGAAGCATTCCTGTCAAACAGACAACAAATGGTCAAAATCGGGAACGTCCTATCAAATCCAGTACCTGTCAATAGTGGTGTTCCCCAAGGCAGTGTTCTAGGACCAACTCTCTTCATACTCTACATAAACGACCTCTGTGATCATATTAAGAGCAATTGCGTTCTCTTCGCTGATGATGTAAAGCTGTTCAATACCACAGACAATACTGCTACCCTACAAAAAGATCTTGACTATGTATCCGAATGGTCAAACAAATGGCAACTTCAAATCTCAACAAATAAATGCTCTGTCTTACATATTGGCAAAAAAATCAGAAAATAAAATACAAGCTGAATAGTCAAGATCTTGTTGATGACCCAAGCTCTGTAAAGGACCTTGGAATACTCACCTCTAATGATCTAAGTGCTAGAGCACACTGCAACTACATAGCCAAAAAGGCATTAAGAGTTGTTAACCTAATCCTACGTAGCTTTTTCTCTGGTAATATCACACTACTAACCAGAGCATACAAAACATTTGCTAGACCAATACTCGAATACAGTTCATCAGTCTGGAATCCACACTACGTATCTGATATTAGCACAATTGAGAAAGTCCAGAAATATTTCACAAGAAGAGTTCTCCACTCCTCTACTCGCTGTAGAATACCTTATGCCACCAGACTTGAAATTCTAGAACTAGAAAACCTTGAATTACGCCGTCTTCGGTCTGACTTAAGCATGGTATACAAAATCATACATTGCAATGTCCTACCTGTCAATGAATACTTCAGCTTCAACCATAACAACACAAGAGCACACAATAGATACAAACTCAAAGTAAACCGCACCAAACTTGATTGCAGAAAATACGACTTCAGCAATAGAGTGGTCAATGTCTGGAATACTCTACCCGACTCTGTAGTTTCTTCCCCAAACCCCAAAAACTTTAACCTTAGACTGTCTACTATTGACCTCACCCCTTTCCTAAGAGGTCTGTAGGGGCGTGCATAAGCGCACCAACGTGCCTACCGTCCCTGTCCTATTGTTTCTCCTATTCTTTTATTTTTCTTATATGTAACCATTTCATGTATTCACAACTATGTATACATTTATACTTATTATCTTGTAAACAATTGGCAAATCAAATAAATAAAAATAAAAATAAAATAAAACTTATTTTCCAAAGTATCGGAAGGCAGGTCAAGAAATAATGGATGGAACTAATCAAGAGAAGCAACCTCGAATGAAGGAGAAACTTCTTCAGAGTAAGGACAATTAACCAGTGGAGTGGCTTGCCTTCAGAAGTTGTGGGTGTTTAATCGCTGGAGGTTTTTAAGAAGAGACTGGATAGTCACCTGTTTGAAATGGTATAGGGCCGTGATGGCGAACCTATGGCCAGAGTCCTCTCTAGGGGCACACAAGCCATTGACCCAACTCAGCTCCTCCGTGCATGCGCACATGCCTCCCACTGGCCAGCTGATCTTTGGGTCTCTGCCGTGCATGTGGGGGAGGGCAGATTCACGAAGGACGCCCATGCACGCATGGAGGGATGTGCGTGGCATGCACAGGGGGGCGGGACACATGCATGGAGATGCGTGCGTGTGTGTGGGGATGCGCGCACATTGCATTTTGGGATGCTCCTGCGCGTATGCACTTTAAGCACTCGGTGCTGAAAAGGTTAGCCATCACTGGTGTAGGGTCTCCTGCTTGAGCAGGGGATTGGACGAGAAGAACTCCAAGGGTCCTTTCAGCTCTATTCTGATTGGTTGATTGGGCTTGTACCATTTACATTTACAGCAGAAAATGGGAACAGATGTTGCTTTTGGTGAGCAATCCGATCAAACAAACTAATCAGGAACATGTAGTCCTCCAGGTTCTCTTCATTCACAGCAGGAACAGGGATGGAGGAAGCTTTGACCTGGAGTCTCACTTTGCAGAGAACAATTTTCTGCCGGGTCTGGTCCAAAACTGAGGCTTTTTACTCTCAAAAGAAATGACAAGATTTTTTCTGAGCTTGTAGTTTCTTTTGCAAGAATACTATGTTGTTATCAATAACAATAATACTTTTTCATTTGCTATGTCGTTACATGGCTCGTTTTTGAATGGCTCCAGAAGATAACATCAAACAACAGAAAGATGAAAACAAAATTTCAACTCTTCAACATTCAACAATGTTTCCTTATTAAAAAAAATTATGTTAAAGAGATTGCTTTGAGTTTCAGAATTGCAACCATCCTCTAGATGGTGCTACCATTATGTTACATGGAGCTAGCACACATTTCTGCTTGAAAAAGTGACTTGATTCCATGTTCCCTTTGATGCAAGAAAGCCAACATGCTTTCAAATGTATCTTGGGTTCAGAATTAGTTGACCGGGATGAAATGGAGCTTGTAGAGTTAATTAGCAATAAGGCTTTTAGAAAATATTTATGCTTGTACAAGGATGGATTTACTTTGACAATAAATATTAGTCCGGTCCAATTCTTTGCTTGATCCTGGATGACTTCCTCAACCACATCTTCTGCAGGCCACTCAGTCCAGCTAAGACGATTCAAACCATAGCTGGTGTTTTTGATTAAATGCAAGCTGTGAGTACCAGAGTGCCAGCAATTGCATCTGCTTTTGAATGCTAATGGAATTTTATCATTTTCTTTTTCTATAGAGAGCAGATGTAAGTCTCTGGAAATCATTCCTTTATATCAGGAGCAAATTGATAATAACTTCAGCTTGCTTGGAAATGGCACATTTCTTCTTTTTATTCCATCAGAGCAATAAGCTTACAGAGCAGTTTGTAAGGTAATAAATATTTCATATTCTGCTAACTTTTCAGTCCCAGTTTAAGGAAACTTCAAATAAGGGTTTCTCATCTAGGATCGACTCGTCTCTCTCCCCAAATACAGGGGCTTTGGAACCATTTATTTGCCTCAATTGTAGAGAGAGTCTTGTAGTTTGGTACTAGAACACATATTTTAAAGTTAGAATCAGCGGTGGTATTCAGCAGGTTCTGACCAGTTCTGGAGAACCGGTAGCGGAAATTCTGAGTAGTTTGGAGAACCAGCAAATCCCACCTCTGACTGGCCCCGCCCCCATCTATTCTCTGCCTCCCAATGAGTCCCAGCTGATCGGCTGGGTCTTCTTTGGTTGCCCTGCGCAGGAGAATGGAGCTGGAAAGCAGGTTAGTGGGGTGGGGAGGGAATGGAGATTTTGCAGTAACCTTCTCCCGGAATGGGGTGGGAATGGAGATTTTACAGCATCCTTCCCCTGCCATGCCCACCAGGCCACACCTGGCATGCCCACCAGGCCACACTCACCAAGCCACGCCCACAGAACCAGTAACATTTTTTGAATCCCACCACTAGTTAGAATATCCTGGAGCCATTTCTGGCATTTGCCTCAAATGGGTCCATATAATGCAGTAAGTAGGATATGGCTTTCGTGTAGAGCAGTGTTCCTTCACTGGGGCAACTGAAAGATGGGTGAACTACAATTTCCAGGGTTCCCCAACCAGCAAGCTGAAGTGCACTCATCTTCCAGTGGCCCAGATAGAGGAACACTAGTGTAGAGATTGACCATTAGACATAATGGCTTTATGCTTTATTGCTTTATGAACAAAGTTAGGAAGCGTCTCCACACCATTCCTGGATTAGCCAAGTGTCCATGACTTGGGAATACTAAGTTGCGTGATAGTAAGATGCGAAGCTGCATTCATCTCGGGCAGAAATATATGTATATAAATATTTTTATGCTTTCAGTAGCTTCTTATTGCTCTGATGATGTAATAACTAGAGGGAAAACATCCAAAGAGAAGTCCTTGAAAAAATGCAAGAAATCCACACCAGTTGATCTGTCCACTGGTAAGCAAACATTTATTGAAGAGGTGATGAAAAAGATACAGAAGATAGGTCCAGATAGAACTTTTTCTTTGAAAAAGGTTCAGAGAAGAGCAACTAAGATGATCAAAGGCTTCTAAAGAATGGCTACAGGTTTTGGGTCTGGCTAGTCTAAAGAAAAGAAGAATTAGGGGCAACGTGATAGCAGTATTCCAGTATTTGAGAGGCTGCCACAAAGAAGAGGCGGTCACATTATTTTCCAGAGCACCAGAGGGCAGGACAAGAAATAATGGGTGGAAACCAATCAAGGAGAGAAGCAACCTGGAATTAAGGAGAAACTCCCTAACAGGGAGGACCATTAACCAGCGGAACAGCTTGCCTCCAGAAATTGTGGGCACTCCAGCACTGGAGGTTTTTAAGAAGAGACTGGACAGTCACTTGTCTGAGATTGTATAGGTTCTCCTGCTTGAGTAGGGGCTGGGCTAGAAGACCTCCAAGGTCCCTTCTACCACAGTGCGCTATTTGGATAATGAAATGTCTGCAAGAAAACAACCAAGCTCACGGTGTGCCAGGGACCCCACAATTATACCCTGAGCTAGTTTCTTCTGTGTAGGATCTTCATTTCATAAAGCTACTTATCAGTGTAAAATAGTTCTGTGCTGACATCTGTCCTGCAGGTCCTCAGAAGGTTCGTCCCTCTGCAAAATAAATAAATAAAATTTTTTATGATTGCACTGAATGAAGCAATGCATTTAAGCGACCCAGCCTAGCCTCACTGGTTGAATTTCTCCTTCATGTGGCATTGTACCTTAGTGAACCTTTAAATGCTTTAGTTACCTTCTCTGCCTCTCTGACAGCTTGCTAACCAAATGCATTATTCAGTTCAATCTCTCAGCAGCCCAGAGGCTGCAAAGGACAGGCGGTGCTAAATCTACGCAGAAATCTCTGGACACAATGTCAGAATAACATTCCTTTGATGGATCTGCCACTCCAAGAGCGCTGCGCAGGAAAAGCAAGTTAATAAATAACATACTAGTTTTGACATCTGAGAAGAACTGGGAACCCTACTGCTCTGTTGCTTTTTGGTGGGAGGAACAAGGAAGGAGGGGGAAAAAAATGTTCCTGCTAGGAGCTGGTGAGATGCTTTCATTAGGCCTGGGTGTAAATAAAAGCCGAGAAAATGTTCATTGCTTGTGGGAGCCCAAGTAACGGAAATGTAAATAAGGTTGTCTGTCTTCCCAAACTCTCTTCTGAGCATGATTCATGAGTTTCCTTGTGGAATTTCAAATGGATTCCTGGGTGCGATTGTCAATAGCTTGATGATCCATAATGCACACACAGCAGTCGCTCTCCCTGAGTCCTGAATGTTAAAGGTGATGGAGCTCCTAGAAGATTTGGTTGTAGGTATTACCCAGCAACAGCTTTTCATGCTTCTTGGCTTACACTACCCGATTTAACTCTTTAACAACCAGAAGTGTTAAGTGGAAACTTGTTTCTTTATGCTTACATGTGTGGACATGGTATAACTGCGTGAGGAGCTTTCTCCACAATTTCATTCAGATCTTTCTATTTCTCACAGTTTCCTTCATCTGGTACCTTTTAGAAGTCTTGAAACTAGAAAGCACAGGGTAATTCAGGGACTGTTAATTACCAAAATATCACAGAATCCTCCAGTTAGGGAAATAATTCATCCTATTTTTGAAGACTGTCCAACTTTTATCGTTTCTACACTCTTGTGGGATAGTTAGGAAGACCTATGTTGTTGTGTTCTCCTGTCCTCCTCTTTCAGAATTTGTCCTCAATTGAATTAGTCCATAAATCTTGATCTTGTATAAAACTTGACGATTGGACTAAGAGGCTCAGTTCCTTGGGTTTTTTTTCCCAAGGTAACATCAGGAAAGTGCTGGCTTTATTTTTATTTTGTTCCAAATGCTTGCTTCTGTTCATTTTTGTTATGTTTCCTGCCAGCTGCACTGTTATCGTTATTATGCCAAGATGAATTATTTTGATTATTGCCAACAGACTCTCTTCTTACAATTTTAAGCCCTTCATTTAGGAATCATCTGTTCTCTCACCTCATCTACATGAACGCAAAAGCAAAACACGGCTTTCTTTCTCTTTCTACAATCATCTTCCTACCAGCAGATGTTGTGAGAGGAAAAATAGCAACATAAAAGTTGCAGACAATTTGACATTAAAACTGTTATCCCATTTGGGTACCTAACTATGGAGAGTGCTTCTATTTGTGGCTATCATTTTGCATGTGTATATATCCATTCGCATGTACAAAAATAGCTTTGCTACAAGTTTTACTTGACAGTATTCTGTTTTTTTCTGGTGCAGGCACTAAAACGGCTCAAGTGAAGAAGCTAAGATACGAGTGTCTGTTCCTTGTGAACCATCCTAGTCAACTTGGAGATCCTCTTATATCTGCAAACTGTTTATTTAGTCTTGTCTGCCCAGCACTCCATGGAGCCTTTTCTGTGGTTCACTTCTGTAGTATTAGAGGGCAGGTAGAAAAGAACAGGATGTAAAATGGAATAGGATGGGATGGGATGTAATAGAGTAGAGCACAATAAAATACGATTTATTATGATTATAGAATGGTATAGAATCAGAGGTATAATGTCCTTATGGTCAGAATGAGCCTGACACTTAGCTCATGCATTTCTTTGTTGTATCTTCTAAGATAATACACATAAAAGTACACTTTCACCTTCCAAGAGAAATCAGATCTGTTATGAAGGGGAAGTGACTTGTTTCCTACTGTTGGACTGATATCTTGCTATTGCTATCAATCAGTGAATCAAAATTTATTTATGGTTTTGACCAAACTGTCACTGTCTCTAATAAAGTTGCCAAAGACATAAGACATAAGCTGTCCTAATATTGGAGTGGAGACTTTAGTTCCTTGCTAAAATCACAATTCCTTAGGTTTCATATGATGGTGGAATCCATGGTGCTATCTGAGTTTGGTGGTTTTCTTGGAGATGTTTATTACCTGACCAAGTATCAGTTATTGATAGTGATGCACTGCTCATGAGCATGTTGATGGTGTACTGATGATGTTACCTGGTTGGGTTATGAAATCCCTAAAAGCTATTTGAGAGCACCAGGGAGAACATCAAGGGCTCCACAGCTCAACCCTGACCTACATATATTTAGTTTTATATGACTGTTCCATGGCTTTGCTTTTATTTCGTTGCCATCTCTAGGTTTTATATTACTGGTTATTGACCATGATTTTATTGAATAAGCAACCAGTTTCCATTATAGCCAGTTTATTGGTTCTTTCTTTGGAAATAACTCTGAGCAGGGCTTATCCGAAACATTGTATTGCTAGAGGTAAAGACTAACATAATGACTGCAAGCACCAATAGTGAATGTAAGTGAGAGCATTGCCCCAAATCTTCTCCTGCATCTTGACTATAAAACCCTTTAAAATATTTTTTAGAAGAGCCCCAATAGGAGCCAGAATAGAATAGCAATGCAGAAGGGATACAAAGGATGGAAGGAAGCAATGCAGAAGGAAAAGAAGGAAAAAAGGGACAAACAAGATGGAGATGCTGCTGCCTGCTTCTTCTGCTGCTCCTGAGTCAGCCATCACCTCAATTAGTTTGGAGCAATAGAGGAAGATAGGATGGTTTTTGTGGTCTTAGGCCTGTTGCTCCTGCTGCTGCAGACTTTAACTTGATTTATTGAGATGGAAGGAACAGAATTACAAGAATTTCAGCGACTGTACAATTCTCTGGTTTAAAAAATTTTTTGTAGAACAAAGGGATTTTTAAAAATTTCTTTCCTTTTGAATTGGCAAAGAGGTAGCTTTCTTCATTAAAGATAAAGGTATTTGTTATGAGCTGTTTATGAAAATGTCTCCTGAATGGACTCACAGACGGGTTGCTTTGGTTGGGAATGTTGTGTTATAGGCCTTCAACTCTCTTTCCTCACTCTCACCCTCAGACTTGCTTAGTTTAAGCATCAGCAAGAAATTACATGTTAGTGAGGATTACAGAAATTACAGATTAACAGAGTTGGAAGAGACCTTGTAGGTCATCTGGTCCAACTCCCCACCCAAGCAGGAGACCCTACACCATTTCTGACAGAGGGCAGTCCAGTCTCTTCTTGGAAGCATCCAGGGATGAAGCTCTCACAACTTCCAAATGCAAGCCATTCCGCTGGTTGATTGTTCTCACTGTCAGGAAATTCCTCCTTATTTCCAGATTGAATCTTTCCTTGTTCAGTTTCCATCCATTATTCCTTGTCTGGCCTTCGGATGCCTTGGAAAATAGCTTGACCCCTTCCTTCCTCTCTGGGGCAGCCCCTCAAATATTGGAAGGCTGCTATCCTGTCTCCCCTTCTCTTGACTAGACTAGCCAGGCCCAGTTCCTGCAACCAGTCATCATACAGTTTAGCCTCCAGCCCCCCAATCATCTTTGTTGCTCTTCTCTGCACTCTTTCTAGAGTCTCAACAACTTTTTTATAGTGTGGTGACCAAAACTGGATGCAGTATTCTAGGTGTGGTCTTACTAAGGCTTTATAGAACGGTATTAGTACCTCACTTGATCTTAAATTAGCTATATAGTTTAGATTCTAGTCAGCATGGGATGCCTAGTTAAGACAAGGGCTGATTGCTTCCTGAAGGTGTCTAGTTGGCCTCAGTGGGAAAAAAAGGCTCTGATGAATTCTTAGCTTAATCTAATTAAGCTTCTTCTTAGAGCTTTGGATCTAAGCTGTTGATTCAGGAATATAAAACCATTTGCTGATACACCTGAAAGAAGCTTTCCAAGATTTCAGGTTGCAGTTTTTCCAGATCCGCCTGGAAATGTTGCAGATGCAACTTGAGGTATTTTGCAAGCAAAGCGGACATACTTCCATTTTCTCTCCTCCCTTCCCGAATGGAGTTGGATACTAGTAGTGACGTTCCAAAAGATTTGCAAGCCACGATCCAAACCAATATATTTATATACATTAATTTGGCAAAGTTAACCCTAACCCCACGTATCATTTTCCTTTCGATCACATTCAACATTAAAATTACAGTATTGGCCATTTTTTGAAGAAGTTTGGGTCAGGCTCCAAAAACCAAGAAAGGCACAATGAATTAATTTTTTAAAATTAAATTTATTTGTATGCCGCTTTTATCTTTTATGAATATCTTGAGGCAATTAACGTATCCAGCACACCTTCCTCCTCCTATTTTCCCCATGACAACCACTCTGTGAGGTGAGTTGAGCTGAGAGACTGGGGGACTGACCCAAGGTCATCCAATAGCTTTTCATGGCTAAGGTCGCATTAGTCTTTGCAGTCTCCTGATGTTGGCCAAAAGCCAATCAACCGACTTTCATGGCTAAGGTGAGTGTCAGGATTCCGGCAGTTACTCCATCTAAATTATGAGTCTCGAGCCAAACTTCCAAAACTTAAGGATTTATAGGGAGTTAACATGTCTGGCACTGCCTGGGTGTACCTGACTCTGAGATACATAATTCATTGTCACCCTTGACCCTGGTTTCCCCCCACCCTCTGGGTGTATCATAATTCACATTCTCCAATGGGACAGATCCATAGCCCAGAGTCATCAATCATGCTCTCCAGTTAGAATTTTGCATGGCAGAAACTTCAGTCACCTAGTTACTATCTTTGAAAACATTTATGGAATGCAGTTTCGGTTTTGCAAGCTACCACACTGCTCCCCCTCCCTTTCCGTTGGCAACTCTAAAAAGACCATAGAAATATTTTATGAGTTGACAGCAAGACTTGAACTCATAGTTTCCGGCTTTCTAGCCTGGTGCCTTAACCACTAGACCTAACAAACTGACTCTCAATTCAAACTCAATTCAAAGCAGTTTCCTTTATAAGTTCTTATCTATAGACAGAAATCTTGCCAAACTAAGGCAGATTACTTGCACCATAAAACATATACACCTGGGAATGATTAGGGAGGAGCTGTCCTTGCTCCCTTTCTTCCACATAAGCTCTGATGTCTCTTGATCCTCTGGAATACAAGCTCCTCCCTCCTGGGAATCCAGACAACATTTCATCACGGTCTGAGACCTCAGGAATTGCATCTTCGTTCTATTTCAGAGCAACATAAGACGAACCGTCAATGCCTCCAGGTTTTCCTAGAAAGCTTCACATCTAGCAGGCCCTATGACAGAAAGGACACAACTTTAAGAGGAGTTTTTGTCTGCTCCAGCAGGCACCTCTTTAGGTTGACATGTAACACAATCCGTTTGCCAAGAACAAAATGTTTTAACGCTGTCATCATAATAAATGATTTGAACCAGAGTTAGTGGAGTGTTACTATGTGCCTTTGTCCCCCTGCTTTGGTGGTAAACTTAAACCAAATTACATGGATAGTTTTAATTAAATTTGAATTGGCTGGGGTTTTATACCATTTTAAAGGCCGCTTGAGACCCTTGAGTTGCTTTTAAAATGGAGTGTTGTAATTAGTGAGTTCTACATTTATTATAGTAGTAACTGCACTTTAATGAATTTATTTAGTACTAAACAAAGCTGCTCTAAACAGTTCTGATTACAGAAGGCTGTTAACTTCAGCAGTATATTTATTCCTTCTCTTAATTCTGTATATCTTTGAATTTTTGTTTACTTAAACTGGGACTGGATAATTAGAAAAGGAGCAGGATGGGAACATTTATTAATTCATTTTACATTCAAGGCAGGAACATTTTCTTTTGTGTTCACCCTTGTGGAGGAGGAGGAGAAGGAAAAGGAAGAAGAAGAGTTGAAGGAAAAGTTGAAGTTGAAGTAGGTGGAGGAGGAGGAGGAGTAGGAAGAGGAGAAGAAGAAGAGGAGGAGGAGGAGATTGATATCTGAGTGAAAGGGATAATGCTGTTTCAGATAATGCAGGAGTACCAATGTTGTCCCTATTGATAACTTCTTAAAGAGGAGGAAGAGTATTCCCCACCCCCCAAATTAAGATAGTTGTAGCAGAGGTGGTATTCAGTAGGTTCTGACCAGTTCTGGAGAACCGGTAGCAGAAATTTTGAGTAGTTTGGAGAACCGGTAGTGGAAATTTTGAGTAGTTTGGAGAACCGGTAGCGGAAATTTTGAGTAGTTCGTAATACCACCTCTGACTGGCCCCGCCCTCATCTATTCTCCGCCTCCCAAGTCCCAGCTGATCAGCTGGGTCTTCTTTGGTTGCCCTGCACAGGAGAACAGAACTGGAAAGCAGGTTAGTGGGGTGGGGAGAAAATGGGGATTTTACAGTATCCTCCCATGGCCACCAAGCCATGCCCACAGAACCAGTAATAATTTTTTTTGAATCCCACCACTGCCCTATTCCTATAGGTTATTTACTTCACGGAAATGTGTATGTTTACTCTTCAACATCTTTCATTTTGAACTCTCTCTCTCTCTCCTTTTGTTGCCTTACAGTTTCTAATAATTTCATTGCTTGTTGCCTTTGATTTATGCTGGCCTGACCATGAAGAGGAACTAGTCCAACCTGTCAGTTTGTTTTCTATGGAAGGATTTATGCAATGTGGCTTTCTTTGCTATATGTATTTGCCACGTTTTCTGAAATGTAAATTGGGATTGTCTGCACATCCTGGATCTCACAGGGGCTTGCTTGATTGCCCCTTGGTTTTGAAGAAGCAACTGTGAAGAACTCATTTGCATCCATCTCTATAGCTTGTTTTTTCACAGGTCTAAGGGAAATCAAACACATCTTCATACCTCCCATCCCATTTGCCTCTTCTCTCATACCAGTTTTTCCTTCTATCTTTGAACTCTAGGTGCCAAGATATTCCTCTTTTTTCATAGTTCACATTAACTGAGTTTTTCCTCCTTTTATTAAAGAGTGCCTTCTGTTGTAAAGCTTTCAATATGGGTTGATTTAGCTCTTCTAATATTGCTTGGAAAATACCTGATGTGTTCATTAAAACTGGGTTTTCGCATCTCGAAGATTTTAAGAAATTTGTTGGAGGTGGGTTGGTGGAGAATAATAATTCTAATTTATTAAGAGATCCTTTTTCAAGGACCTGATTCTAGAGAAAATAAAATTATGAACAGGGAAATTTGGCAACATTGTTGCCTTCTTTCCATTCCTCATTTCCCCCCAAGAAAACAAAATCATTTTTACCTTGCATCAATTTGCATTTTTAAGAATATTTGATTGCAAATTTGTGCATACTTTCATGGACATTTCTCTTAACGCATTCCTAATATGTTTTATCCACATTTTGTTTGTGTCTCTGTTTTATAGACAACTCATCCTGGTTATCGGTAGCTATGATAGCCTCATAATAACAGGTTTTTCAGATCTGTGATGATAATTAGACACCAGACTTACCTTGATATACATATAAAACTTTCTATATCTACGTTACTCAGTTGCAAAATGGTAGATAGGCTGAGGTTCATTGATTACATTTCTTAGAGCACTGCACACCAGAACAACTAGACACAAGGACAGTTTTTTCTCGAACACCATCACTCTGCTAAACAAATAATACTTTCAACACTGTCACACTCTTTACTATATATAACTATTAATCTTCTCATCACTCCTTATCACCCATCCCCTCCCACTTGTGATTGTATGACTGTAACTCTGTCGCTTGTATCCTTACGATTTATATTGTTTCCTGATATGATTTCATTGCTTATTGTACCCTATGAATATTATTAAGTGTTGTACCTGATGATTCTTGACTCTTGACAAATGTATATTTTATTTTATGTACACTGAGAGCATTTGCACCAAGACAAATTTCTTGTGTGTCCAATCACACTTAGCCAATAAAGAATTCTATTCTATTCTATTCTATTCTATTCTATTCTATTCTATTCTATTCTATTCTATTCTATTCTATTCTATTCTATTCTATTCTATTCTATTCTTAGAAAGGGGTAGTACTTGATTGTATGCACAATGGATGTGTAGATGGTGTTCCTACTTGCTCAGTTGTAGCAGATCTTGCACTGTCAACTTGATTCCTCTGGGTAGTTGGTCTTCCTCAGAAGTATTGTTTGACTGGTGATGGAAGACGTTACCCTGGTTGTTCCATGAGGCTGATACAGGTAGTCCTTGCCTTGCAGCCATTCATTTAGTGACCATTTCAAGTTACAGCAGTATTGAAAAAAGTGACTTACAATTGATCCACGCGCTCGTGGCTGTTGTAGTATCCCCACAGTCCCCTGATCAAAGTTTAGTGCTTGATGATCAGCATGGATTTACGATGGATGCAGCATCGTTGGGGTCATGTGATAACCATTGCCTACCTTCCCAGCTGGTTTCTGACAAACAAAGCCAATGGGGGAAGCCGTATTTGCCAAAGAAAAGGTATAACCTTCTATTCCAGCGGCCCCCAACCTTTTGGGCACCAGGGACCAGTTCCATGTAGAGAGGTTTCCCCGTGGACCAGAGGGGGAGTGGTTTTTGCATGCTGCCTGCATCCCATGAATGGGGCTTTGCTTGTTTGCGTGGCCCGGTTTCTCGCATGCCATGGCCTGGTGCCGGTCCAGGAACCGGGGATTGGGGACCCTGTTCTAACCTGCTAGATACATCCTGAGAGTTTCTGGAGTGCTGCTACCCTGAACTCTGCTCCTTCATCCAGACCAAAATTGTGCAGTCTCTTAATCTGGATTTCTTTCTGGGGAAACTTTGGCTTCCCCCCAAAGTGCCCCCATTGCTTCTGCAGGTGCATTTCCACCACATGCTTCACCCTTTTGGCAAACAGTTTTCGCCAGCATAACACTTCTTCAGTGAAGGAACTCTAGAGGGATATTGGGTGGGATTCATGGATGGCCCTGGGCAAGAGAAGAGGACAAGAGGGCTTCCTCACTTGGAGTGTGCTCAGACAAAATAACTTGTTAATTGTGTCTAGCATTTTGATAATGGAGACAATTGCAGCCTTATGGTGCTTTCTTGGTCGGTGCTGAAGACAATGGCTAGCAAGCACACTTCTTTAGTGGTGCTACTGGCTATAATACTCATAATACCTAAAATAACCTAAATAATGTTATAACTTATAATGCTATTTAGGTTATTTTTATTTTTTAACATTATTTTTATATTATCATAGTTCTCAAGGAACATGATAAGACAGAGTTGTATAGTGATGTGCTTTTTTTTTGGACTGAGATGAGCCAATCTTTTCTTGCACTGTGTAACTCCAACATAAAGTGAGATTTAATTTTTCTTTTGACTGAAATGCTAATCAGGGGAATGCAGCCATGGATTCCTTACCAGTAAATGTGAATTCTGATCACATCTTTCTTGCTGACAACATTATTTGTTTTCATTTTACAGTTATAGCAGTAAAAATATTGTCAACCATATCATTACAATGTTTAAGTACTTAAAATGTAGGCTAACCCATAAATATAATAACTGAATGCATGCAAGCATATAAAATATCTTTGGTAAATGTCTGTTTGTAACTTGGACTAAATCCTTCCACCAAGGGATTGATTGGACATAAGGAATAAAGAAAAGCTGAGATTATACTATTTAAAAATATATATATATATATATATATATATATATATATATATATATATATATATATATATATATATATATATATATACACACACACACACACACATACATATACATACATACATACATACATACATATATATATATATATATATATATATATATATATATATATATATATATATATATATATATATTTGAGTTTTCTGTTATATCTTTGCATATCTTGGCTCCAAAGATGTGTATTGTTTTGAAGGAAGACTGGTTTGACAAAATGCATAGGTACTATATGTGAATTTGCAATGTGGTTTCACTTGTGAATTCAGGAAATGCAAATAATCAGGTGTGCGTTAAAATGTGAAATGAACGCTTTCTTCCTTCCAGTTCCACTTAAAATTATAGAACTGTAGGTCTGGAAGGAATAATGGAGGTCTTCTATTATTATTTGTTAAACTTATTTTACAGTGAAAGGGAAATAATAATAAAATAAACATAACAATAGCAAAGCAATGATACAATAAAAAATAAAGGAAAGTACAATAATATGAATTTTAAAAGTCCAGCTTCTTGCTCAAGCCATGAGACCTTATATCATCTTGACAAATGGTTGTTCAGGCTATTCTTGAAAACCTCCAGCGATGGAGCATCTACAGCTCTGGGATTCAAACTGTTCTTTTGATGAATTGTTCTCACAGTCTGTTCTGACCCAACCCGGTTACCAGCAAAAAAATCTCAAACAAATGCAGCAACTCAAACCTTCACAGCTTTAATCTACAAATAAACTTCTTTGTAGATAAAAGATGGCTTGCAGCCAATTAGTCCAACCAGAAAAGCCGTGACAGAATTCTTCAGATAAGCTGGAGTCTTCACACACAATGCTGAGTCCTTAGAATGTTTTTGCTTTCTGCAAAAGCAAAAACCTTTTGAAACCAGGCTTATATTCCCTGGAGGGAGGGACCATTACGTTGCATCCTTACACCCGAGTTGCCTGTGCTGCTCCAGCTGTTCTCTTCTACAAATCATTCTGCGCTCATACGCATTGGCACAGGCTCCTCAGGAACCTCATTATCATGCTGCCAGCCCCCACAATCCCTGAAGGCAGCCGTCCACTCCCTGATGGTCCTGGCCCCTCATCAGAGTCATCGCTCTCTTCAGCCATCTGCACCTGCTGCCAGCGCAACCACAACACAGTCAGGAAAATTATCCTTAATTCTAGGTTGCGTCTCTCTTTAACAAGCTTCCACCCATTGCTTCTTGCCCTGCCCTCAGGTGCTTTAGAGCAGCGGTTGCCAACCGGTGGGCCATGGCCCACTGGTGGGCCATGGAAAATTTTGGTGGGCCACAGAGAAATCTCACCCCCAGAGCACCCCCCCCAAGCAATTAATCCAGGCTGCGCAGAAACACAAGGCTGCGGAACCCACCCACTCACTCCTTACCCAGCAAATTTGCCTGCTAAATTGCTATTTTTCCTTTTTCCAACCATCAAGTATTCTGCTTCTGCTGGGAGATTTAGATTATCTAGGAAGCAGGAAATGGTTGGATTTCTTGCTTTCTAGTCTTTAGATCTTTGGCTCTGTTTTTAAGCACAGCCAAACCTCCCTTAGGACTGAAGGTTCTGTTATTCAATGCAGACTCACGGCAAGCAAATTTGAGAGACTGAGCTAGCCGATGGTAGATAGATAGATCACTGAATGATTCTGTGAGCAACTCAACCTGCCTGCCTGCTTTGCTTGTTTTTGGGTAAAATAAAAAATTCAATATTTACATACATGGTGTGTTGTGAGTTAATTTTGTGAGTTTGCTTGCTAGCAAATTTTACGAGTTTGCTTGCAAGCAAATTTTATGTGACAGACTGAGTTAGCTGATGGCAGATAGATAGATCACTGAATGAATCTGTGATTCTGTGAGCAACTCAATCTGCCTGCCTGCTTTGCCTGATTTTGGGTAAAAGTTGCTCTTTTTTAATAAAAAAAATCAATATTTATATAAATATTTATAATATTTACATACAAGCCATGCCCAGCCAGTCACATGACCACCAAGCCACACCCACAAATTAGGCCACACCCACAGAACTGGTTAGTGGTTCCTGTGATTTAAAATTATGAGTTTGGTGGTCCCTTAGATCCAAAAGGTTGGCGACCCCTGCTTTAGAGAATAAATTGATCCCTTCTTCTCTGTGACAGCACCTTAAGTTGTGGAAGGCAGCAATCATGTCACCCCCTAATTTTTCTCTTCATTAGGCTAAATATACCTAATTCCTTTAATCATACAATTATTTTTTGTTAGTTTTGTTACTCTTTAATTATTAATCCTTCTCATTCTAACTGGTGCACAATTTTAGAAGACTTAAGGACTATATTTGGCTCTGAATCCCATCCAGTTCATAACCCATCAAAATTAGGTTAACTGCAATGAAAAATAATTCTATGTCACAAATCTGCCTCTTTGCATTTATCCACATGTGTGATATTCAGTTGCAGCTACTCTTTGACATAGTTAATTGTGGAAGATCAGAGAGGTAAATTCCTCTGGGTTATTGCAATGGGTATCTTCTTCTTGATGTAGACATGATGGCACAAGCAAAATGAGGCAATAAAATGGATAGATATTGCAAACAATATTGATAAAACAATCATGGAGAAAGAAACTAATACATCAGAACTAAGCTGTAGACACAAGAGAGGAATTAGTGCATAGGAAAAAACTGAATCCTTTCCTTTTTATTATTAAAGCCAAAGAAGTAACATATGTGAACTCTGATATGAAAATATCCCTTTTACTTATGAATTCACTCAGTGGATTAAAGCAAACTGGTGAATGCCACAGTAATGGGTCAAGGCAAACATTAGGACTGTCTTAAGATTATCATGGAGCAAGACCAAGGGAACAAAACCATATATATTTCAGGAAGATCTCTTTAATTCCAGTTGGGGTAGTTCATATGAAATTTTGGCAGATGTAATAGGAATTCAACAGCCTCATTTTTAGTGAATTGATGAAGGAGTGTTTCTTTGAAGGCTTTGAAAAGCTTCTTCTAGATTTCTCTTCAACTAGGCTAAGCTACTGTTTATGTACAGAGTCATTCATTGTCTCTTGATTGTCAGGGCCTTGGTGCTCTCTGAACTTGATTATTTTCTTGCAGATGTTTCATTATCCAACTAAGCAGGACCCTACAGTTCAACCCTGAGCTACAAATATTCTCTATGTGTCTCTTGATTGTTTGTTCATTTTCTCTTGTCCTCATTGCCCAAGCTTATCCAGAATATCTCATTTGACTTAGTCTTGAATAACTCAGCATAAGGATTTCTTAATCTCATGCCTTTCTTCCTGAATAATAATTGCTTTCCAGTTTACAGGGTGGCTTAAAGGCAGGATTAGGAAACACATGGTTATTCAATGGCTGGTTATGCCCATGGCCATTGGTGCTGGAAATGACATTTCAGCACCATCTGGAGCATCATAGGTCATTTACTTCCTGTTCCAGATGTTTGAGACGTCCATTATCCATCAGTGCCGGCCATCCTTGTTAGATGGTGGGAGTTCCTTTCTTGTTGAGGCTTATCGAAATAACTGCTGGAAAGTACACATTCCATGTATATGGTTATATTATTAATGACATTTAAACCTGTGTTTATTCTTCCCTCCAACTTGCTTCCTTTACATGTTAGCTATAAAGGCTGACTTTATTCCTTTTTCTGAAACAAATTGTGAATTTGGAGGTTCTCAGAATCTAGTTAAGCTTTGATTTCGTTGTTGTTCAGTCAGTGAGTTTTATCTGATTCTTTGCAACTGCATAGACCCATTGCACACTCGGCTGCTCTGTCTTCCACTATCTCCTTGAATTTGCTCAAATTCCTGTTCATTGAAGATTCTGTTCATTGAAGATTTGAAGATATCAGATCCGTGTATCTGCCATTCTTCAATGGAAGAAGAAGGGGGGGGGAGTTGGTACAAGTAATCTGTATTACTTGCACATGATATACAACTGGGAGATTGGAGCCAGATGTCTAGAAACTTGTCACCTCTTGGAGAGATAGAAGGGACTATAAAAATTCCAGCTCTGGAAGATACTCCCTGGGAAACTCTTCTAAGATACGTTCCCAGAAAAGGGGAGAGGGGAATTAACATGTTGGTTCTTTGTTGACTAAATCCACATCTAAATAAGGGGAGGGGTTCTAACTCCCTTTATCTATTACTGTATGCCTGGAAACATCTTAGATTCTGCTTTGACTAGTATTGGGATTCCTTCCTTTCAATAAAGAATTCCTTTGAAGTGCTTAGAATTCAGAAGTTCATTCTTTTTCGGTTGAAGGGGAAAAGTCCAGTGCTTACACTCTTATTTTACTGTGGTCTTAAACACATTTCTCTCTCCAACCTCAAATCTCAGATCTAAAATATGAGAGATAGAAAAAATATAGGTACTACCGGTAGTTGTGGTAAGGACTGCAATATGAAATCTACTTTTTAAAAAAATAGCAATCTATTTCATAATAACCATTATTTTATGAATATAATGTTTTGTTCCAAGCTGAAGTAGTTCCAGTGATTTAACACTATAATGTTGTTTGCTATCCTTTGCATCTTACCCCACTCCTCATGGGAAGGACTTTGAATGTCCTTGGTTATTGATTGCTGACCTTCTGAGTGTCATTGGTATTGCACAATGTTTATTGGCTATTGACTGATGATATTTAATGCATTGAAAAGGCTCAATGACCTGATATCATGGGTATTCAAGTTTGTGCCATGTGTGGCATCTCATAACTCATTAGTGTGACCCAATGAAAACTCTGATTTCAGAGTCAAGACAAACATTTTCTTTAATTTCACTAGTCCTGTCCATCACACCGTATGACAGATAAACTGAATAACCCAGGAATGGAATTTAAATGCTACATGACAGCAATTTGCTTCATAAAGGAACCATTATTTTTGTGGTCAGTATAATATCCACTAATACTCAGTGTATAAGAGCAAGGTCTAGACAATAAATAATAAATAAATAAGGCAGAAGAATCGCTTAAAGATTGCCAAATTGTTCTTTGTTGGGCTCAAATGACTTGCAGCGATGCAACATTGAATATCTACTTTGTGCATCCATTTTATAAAAGATTGGTTAGCATTTCGGAATGGGTGCAGGAGAAGAAGCATCTCAGCATTTCTCTTCTCTGGTGAAAATCATCCCTTCTGGACCTGCTGTTTGTGTAGGAAAGGAAACGGCCATTGTCAACAACAGAAATTGTGTTCGAACAGCAAAATGTAACTTGGTGTAGATTCTCACTGGGCTCAAATTCTCTCCCCTCACCCACCAGGGAAAACTACAGTGGAAACTATCAAATGGTATAGAAAGAGCAGAATTGTTAATCACTGGAAATTGACTCCATTCAACACATTTGAAAATAAATGTATATAATTCATTATGTAATGGCAGGACCCACCAAAGATATTGCTCCTGCTTTGTCTGACTGAGGCAAATATATTTATCTGAATATTGATTCTTTGTATTTACCACAAATCTATTTAATTACTGTATTTTCCTTTATTTTACCCTGGAATTAGATTCTATATATTTTTTTTATTTGACATGGTTGTAAAACTAATTAAATCTGTCAACTATCATCCATCCATCTATCTATTGTTCATCTAAATATCTATCTTTCATCTATCTATCTATAAGCAGTTTCATTTCTAAAGATATTCTTAGGGCATCAAACCACATTTAATATCACATTCAATTTGTGTGGGTGTTCAAGTATTGTCTTCACTTTTTCTTAGTTAGCCAATTCCCTCAGTCCCAGGGACCTAGACCCCATTAATTATGGAAGAAGAAAAGCAGCCATGGCACTTGTTTTTGGCCCATTAAATGTGTAAGCCCAATGCAAATCAAATTACAGCAAGAGAGAATAGGTAAATCTCACTGAAGAGAAGCAAAAATGTTTTTCCTCATCACTTTCTTACTAGCACTGATCAGGAAAGGAAAAGATATCAGAGAAAGAAGAGTGGAGTCTACTGTGCATGAGTTAAGAGGAGTTAAAAGAATCTAAGAGTAGGGGGACGTGAATCAGGCACAGTCAGTTTCAAATCAATGATTTGCATTTGCAGTCTGATTCAGTTTAGACTTCTATTTCAACTTGGAATGTTGATTGGCAGACTCATTGGATTACATTGTTCCTGTTTAGATTTCATAATTCTAATGAGATGTTTCTGCACATAGATAGATGTCTGAATTGTCTGAATCAAAGACATCCCAATTTGTTGATTCAAACAAGCTTGCTAATTGGAGATTCAAATTGGCTTCGGATCAAATATGCACATCAAATGCTACCTTCTCTAAACCTCACAGGGAGATGCCTCATGTTGGAAGAGCCACAGTTGTTCACTCATTTCATTCTCCTCCCTACTTATTCCAGGCCACCATTTTTAACACCAAGCTCTAATATATCTGGTGTAGATCAATTTTTTTTAAAAAAATGCAGTACACATCAGCAACAGGTAAAATATCCTTGAGCAACCTACTCATGAACAGTCAATGTTAGACCACAGTATGTTTCAGCCCAACTGTTTAGTTAAGATGGTTCTGTTAAGGTCATTTTGTTTCTTAGTATGAATATCCCATAGATCCTATTTAAGATTATTTGATTTTATATCCTGCCTTTATGATTTTAGAAATAATTCAATGGTTTCTAAGGACGTTTAATGAAAACCACAAGAAATAAAGAAAGGCCCAAGCAGAGGGAAAAGGTAGTAGAGATGGCTTCTAATTTTAAAATGTTGAGCATCTAGCAACTTCGCAAATGGTGACAACATAAATTGTAGCTGGATATATGCAACCAGAATGTAAACTTCACCAAGTAGGGAAGCTATTTGGAATTCCTACTAAATTAAAGATATAATCAAGGAGTCTGATGGGAAAAACCTAATGAAGGAACACTCTCCTTGGTTATCCAAATTTTTCTTTGTGCTCTGAAAAAGGAGGAGCAGTGAAAGGGTTACAGCTAGATTCATAAATTCTGGCATAAATCAGAAAGGATTTCAAAGGTACAGTTTGAATGGATTTATATGGATTGATTGATTGATTAAACTTGTTTTAATTATACTCATAAATGTCAAGCAGTTTCATTAAGTAGTAGAATGAGCATTTATTATAGCCAAATACCTATTCAGAATGTTTTGTAATTTCAGAACAAGCAGTTCAAATTTAATGGGCAAATGAAACATTTAAAAAGAAAACACACAGAGCAAGTATAGTATAGTATGGTATGGTATGGTGTATGGTATGGTATGGTATGGTATAGATCTATCTATCTATCTATCTATCTATCTATCTATCTATCTATCTATCTATCTATCTATCATCTATCCATCTCTCATCTCTCTCTCCCCCCCCTCTCTCTCCCTCCCTCCCTCTCCATGTTATTCAAGAATTAGTTCAGGAAAACCATGTTAAATCTGACTAAATCTGGCTGGAAATAAGACAATAAGACATTTGACAGAATTTACTATTTTAGGCTTTCAGTATGTTGATGAATCTGGAGTCAGAAAACATCAGAAAGTCAACAAAGGTTAAAAGAATTTCCAGGTTTCCTCTTATTGAGCTGTCATCAATTTTATTGCTAGAATGACTCCCATATTCTATGTGAAGAGGCTGGAAAGAGATAACATGACTTCTTCTAATTAAATTCCAATCTTTTGCCCAAATGGCTGAAAGGGCAACTGTCTTAAACCTTTGAACTTTATTTGTAATACAAAGCTTCAATTAGATAAAAGACAATAATTAGCAAATCTTTTATCTTTGGGCATAATTTAATCTTTAAGAGAAGACATTTTAATCAATGGTGTGTAATGACAAGTTCATAAATTAATTAATCCCACCAATGAGAGTCTGGCAAAGATCAATGGGTGTTAAAAGAGATTCAGGATGAGGGGACACTGCTATAGTTACACTGTAACTCGATTCAATTTGATTTAAAGATTCCTTTTTACAAAGTATTAGCTAGTTGAAAAGCTGATGCATTCTGCAAAGAGAACTCACTAAATATTCAGCTCCATCTGAACAATAAACATTGATATTTTCCCTCAGCTGGAATTCTAAAACATTTCAGTGGATGCTTTGAATTTCTTTCTCACTTTTCCTCTTTTCCAGTAAGAAATATTGAGAATATTTTTTGAAAGTCTCTCCTTTTCAGTTGGCTCATCCCTTTTTCATTCCCAACCCAGATCTACACATCTTCACACCATCATGCCAGTAACCAACTATGTGCATCTTGCAGGTATATATCTCCCCAAAATAAAAAAAAATGACATTTACCTTAATGTTTGATGATGATGATGCACCATCAAGTCATTGTCAACTGTTAGCAACCACATACATAGATTTTTCTCATGATTATCTGGCTCCCAACTTGATTCTTCAGCTCTTCCAACAATGTAATCATCACTACTGTAACTAAATTTATCCACCTTAGAGCCAACCTAGAACTAAGAAGAAATTTCCTGATGGTTAGAACAATTAATCAATGGATGGCTTGCATGTAGCAGTTGTGGGTTCTCTCTCACTCTTACTCATCAAGAAGGGAGTGGACAACCATTTGTCTGAAATAGTACAGGAAGATTTAACTAGAAAAACTTCAAGGTTCCTTCCAACTCTCTTCTGTTACCTGTCTGCTTATCATCCACTTATTCTCTTTCCTTCTACCTTTCCCATTATCAGAGCCTTCTCTAGGGAGTTGGGTCTTTGCATAGTGCGTCGAAAGTACAATACTTTGATCCTGGACATTGGTGCCTGTAGTGTGAACTCTACATTTGATGATCCGTTGGTTTGTTTCATTTGGCTGTCCATGGGATTCTCAGCAATCTTCTCTAACACCAAAGTTCAAAAGCATCACTGCTCTTATAATCTTATTCACATGTCTCCAGAGTCTTGGAAACCTGGGGGCCTCTTGGGTTTAATAGCCAACAAGATTTAAAAAACTAAGCAGCTAGTTATTTTCAGAAAAAGCTAGGACCATTTTTTATGATGGCAGCCAACATTCTGCTGATGTGACATGCAAGATCACAAGTACTGTGTGTACAAAACCCTGACAGAAAAAAAAGAAGAAAATATATAAAGATTACTTCAAAGTCAGTCAAGCCAACTGTCACCATACATTTCTGAGAAGTCCTAACAGGATGGAAAGAAAAAATGTTTGTGGAGGGAAATACACTAAAAACCAAAACTTGTTAATATAAGCACTGTATCCAAAGGTCAATATCAGTGTTTCAGAATACACACACACACACACACACACACAAACTACCCAGAGTGAGGGCAAAACTTCCTTGAATATTTTTAGGCCTTTGCCGCCCTCTATAATTATAAACAAAAACAAAACACATAGACGGCATTTATAAAATTTGAGATATTAACTGTCAGAACAGAGTCTTGCGGGATTGACAGAAAGGTGAATCTCTCTTCAACTACTTGACACAAAATATTCATAAGCTACTTCCAGGAGAAGTTCTTGGGAGGTGATATTGATAGTCATTCAACAGGTATCTTTCACTGATATCTTTTACCTACCCCAGTCAAAGGCCCTAGATAGTTGCCAGAGAAATTCACAACATGACATGGAACTGCATCTAGTAAAGTAGAATCCATTTCAAACTCACTTTAAAAGAAATGTCAATTTCAAGTTTTTATTCTTCCATCTTCCGTTTACTCTATAAGATTCTTGCATTAGCTTATGTTTTTCTTCTTAGAAAAAATCCTGAATGAAAATCCTCATACATTTTATATGCATATTATACCATATACAGTTCTACCTTTTCTCCAAATATTTTTTAGCTAAGATTTTACTGTCTATTGCTTTTACTACTGTAATATGTTTTTCATTGCTTTATTTGCAGTAAATTATTACTCAATGCATTTCCAGTGTTGGATAAATTTTCCTGCATTCTCTCTACCAATTCTGCTTTACACTGATGAAAGAAAATTTGCTTTAAAAATTAATTCAGGAGGAAGAAATTTTTGAGAAATTTCCCTTTTGGGCAATGAGGAAGTTTGTACATGTACAAATAAGGAATGTATCCCCCCCCCCTTGGTTTTGCTCAGAGTAGAAAGAGTGATATAAGATTTAAAAAAATCAAAATAAGGTAAAAACAAAAATAATATAAAGCAAAACTATCAGACACAAAGAATCAGGACCATCTGTTAGATTGCAGCATAGAAGATTTATTCAGGAATAAGATGCACAATAATCTAGTTAACTAAAGTTCAGCACTAAATTGGCATCAGTTAAGGTTCAATGAAATTCAGGTAAGGTTGGACTTGGACTGTTTGTGGGAACACAACAATTCTAAGCTGATGACATGCTTAACTCCACCACCCAGCTATGCTTCTCTTTTCCTACAAAATTTATAAAAAGGGATAATGTATAAATTGGATTGAAGAGAGTCTGAAGGGAGGTGCTCCCATATCTATATCTTCCATTCCTTGATCAAGAGCAGATAATCAGAAGGGATGGAAATATTTGTATCAAAAAGCAACAACAGGATCTTTTTTTTCATCACCTCTGAGAATAAGGTGAGCCAAAACCCACCCCTGAGAGAAATTTAATAGAAATTTTCAAGCATCCTGAGACTAGAAACACATAGTAGGTGAAGTCAGGCACAAGGAACCAGGTTCACACTGCGAGTGGATCAAAGTTAATTGTTTCAAAGCTTATTTAAAGGAATCTCACCTGACTGACTGCATTCTCTTGGCAACCGTCAGATAAGGCTTCCAGAGACTGAGCAAGGAAAGGCCTGCACCACTTTGTGCTGTGCAGGGACTCTAAGCTCAACCCCCCTCTTCACATCACCCCCATTCTAGCTGGAGATTCCACCACATTTTCTCAGAAATTGAATTACAGTATTAGTACAACTAACTTCAATCTGGTCTTTTGAACTGATTGAATAATATGCTTCTCTTAATGCTGAGACCCAGTGGAGAGCTCCATAAAATATACAGCATATCTTCTCCATAATGGACCTCCCAGTCTTAGGTATTCCAGGACACATCTATAGGACACCCCTAAGTCCTATTTTACTACTTTCCAGCATCATGCATATATGCTTTTACTCTTTTTATCTTGCTATACAAGTTGAACTTAGGTCTGATGAACCCCACCTCCCATGAAATTTTCTAAGCAGTAATTTAGCTATAGTTTTAGCTATAGTTTTTTTTTTACTTTTCACATAAAAGTAGAGGTTTTCTGTCCATGGATTAGCCAGCTCTGACACTGTGTAGCATTTTGTGAGATCCACCGATGATATCAAGGTGGTGATATTTCTCATGAAACACCATTAACTGATAATTTCCCCTTCCTCCCAAAAAAACAAATGCTGTGGTATTCCCCCTCCCCCCCATTAAGGAAGAGATGGAAGAAATAGAATTGAATGGAATGAAATGGAAAAGAACAGTATGAAATGGATAGGAAATGCAAGGAGAAAGGAAGGAAAGGAAAGGGAAAGGGAAAGGGAAAGGGAAAGGAAAGGAAAGGAAAGGAAAGGAAAGGAAAGAAGGAAAGGAAAGGAAAGGAAAGGAAAGGAAAGGAAAGAAGGAAAGGAAAGGAAAGGAAAGGAAAGGAAAGGAAAAGATAGAATGAGACAAGATACAATGAAATGAAATGGAATAAGGGAATGGAGAACAGAACAGCACAGAATAATGGAAGGGAGAACAGAATAGCAGACTAATAGAAGGGAAAACAGAACAGAATATAACAAAGAAGATAGAATGAGAAAAGATAAAATGAGAGATGATCCAATGGAATGGAATAGAATTATGGAATGGCAAATTTGGAATAGAATAGGGTAGGATAGGATAGGATAGGATAGGATAGGATAATGGAATGGAGACTAGGATAGGATAGGATAGAATAATAGACTATACTTTTCTTTCATTGAGGAAGCTTTGATCAGACTTAGCATTAGACTGCCGTCTTCTGATGAAGATTAGAATGACAGCCCCTTCTTTTAAAAAATAAATAAATCTTGTAGTTGTAATTCGTCCCAAAGAATTAAAAAATATATATCTTAAAATAAATGCAAGTTGAGAGGCTTCATTGCCAGGTCATAAACTTCCTGAGAATAGCTGCTGGGAATTAACTAGATAGTATTTAGGGCTGCCCTTTATTGTTTGTTAATGTCTTTGCACCCTGTTTTGGAGGCTTTGCAGAAAACCCCCCACAATATTCAGCTATGAAACATAGTGTCAAACCTGCCAGAAAGAGTGAGAAGGTATTTAAGTCTCCAAGGGTCGAGCAGAGTGAGAATGACAAGAAGATAGATTTGGAGTTCAGAAAAGGAAGGAAAGAAGAGGATGCAGCTTAGTAACTGAGCCAGCAGCTTGTTTATGAAATTGTAATCTGTTACTCACTTTCTCAGTAAAAAATTTCAGACTTCCAAGAAGTCTTCCTTGGAAAAAATTCCTTGGAAATTTAATTTAAAGGCCACTAAGAAAAGGAAGGAACTATTTATCTTGGTTAGGAAAAGTTAATTATGTGAAAGAAGAGGCAGAGAAATTCCAAATGTCAGGCTGCTTAGATTAAAAAAAAAAAGGCAGAAGGTAGGTTAAATAGTTCTGTGGGTTAAGATGCAAAACAAAACTGGATTGTTTTGAACAGCAGCTGGGGAAAAATGGTTGGGAAAGTTTGGGCCATAGAGTGATACCTTATTTAAAATAGACAAGAGATTAAAACAAACCATCAGATGGCACTGTTTCCCTTGGAATTAATGCAGCAAACAGCCTTTTCTCAGCTTGGGTCAGCCGAGGTCTGCTCAGATGACTAGCATGATCTAGAAATGAGAGATTGAGGAATAATATTAGTTAATTAAGAGGCAGCCCAGGAAGTCCATTTATAATCACTACTGGATTGAAGTGAGGGAGCCTAGAAGGAAGAACAAACATGAGACAGAGGAAAAGAGGTAACTGAGTGGTGCAGAAACCTCAAAAGGACAGAAAGAGAAGAAATTCTAGACTTTGGCCTGATTCACACATGCAATCCTGGGCCTTCTTTCTTTCTGCGCCAACTCAGAAAGCTCAAACTGCCCAAGGAGCTGCTGATTCCAGTTCTATGATTGAGTCTGTCATCTGCACCTCTATGACTGTCTGGTTTGGTTCTGCAATCCGACAGGACAGACACAGACTTCAACAGATAATTAGGACTACAGAAAAAACGATTACTACCAACCTGCTTTCAGTTGGGGATCTGTATACTGTACAAGTCAAAAAGAGGGCTGTGAAAGTATCTACAGACCCCTCACATCCTAACCCTAACCCTAACCCTAACCCTAACCCTAACCGTAACCGTAACCCTATTCTATTCTATTCTATTCTATTCTATTCTATTCTATTCTATTCTATTCTATTCTATTCTTTCCTATCCTATCCTATCCTATCCTATCCCATTCCATTCCATTCCATTCCATATTCTACTCTACTCTACTCTACTCTACTCTACTCTACTCTACTCTACTCTACTCTACTCTACTTTTAAAAACCTCCAGTGATGGAGCACTCACAACTTCTGAAGGCAAGTCATTTCACTGATTGTTTTTACTCTCAGGAAATTTCTCCTTAGTTCTAGCTTCTCTCCTTGATTAGTTTCCATCTGTTGCCTCTTGTACTGCCTTCTGGTGCTTTGGAGAATAGGTCAACCCATTCCTCTCTGTGACAGCCCTTCAAATATTGGAAGATTGCTATCACGATGCTCCTTCTGTTTGAAACAAAACCATCCTGGAACATGGCAATGATAAACCATGTCCATCTTGTTGCCAAGAAAATAACACACATCTCTCTGTGAAGATGCTTATCATGTTGTAGGCCTTAAATGATGGATATCAGCATGTAAAGATGGCATATATTATCAACCTTTTTTATGACAGGAGGCAAGATGTCTTCAACTCAATACTGACTCCTTGCACCTTCTTGCACCAATTTGTGGATTTTCTTGGCAACATTTTCAGAAGTGGTTTGCCAGTGCCTCCTTCCTAAAGCAGAGAGAAAATAACTGGTCTAAATTCATCCAGCTAGTTTCTACACACATGAATCTAACAGGTCCCCTGATTTAATAGCTCTAGAATTCTATCTGGTTTGTTCTGACAAGTTGCTGAGTTGGGAACATAGAAATGAGTGTACACGTATTTTTTAAAGTAGAAAAATAGCGTCTGCATTCACGGATGTTGGTAAGAATGAAACAGAATAGACACTTTTAAGTTGTTTGGATTTGCATAGTTTTGAGCTGCACCTGCTATTTCAGGACTTTGATCATTGTGCTTCATGTTAGGCCTGATGGAATTATTTTTATTGATATAACATATCTTTACATGACAAAACAGACAAAAAGGGCCTCTTTTGTGTGTTTGTGTGCAATATGGAATGTGCCTGAGATCCTTTTTTTAAAAAAAAATAGCATGATATAGACAAAGGACAATATATTATGGCTTGCTTCAGAATACAGAATATAGAATAACAGAGTCTGAAGGGACCTTTGAGGTCTTCTAATCTAACCTCGTGCTCGAACAGGGGATTCTGTATTGTTGCAGACAAATAGCTGTCCAAGCTGTCTGTTCCTGAATAGCTGACCAACAACTTCCAGAGGCAAGCTGTTCCACTGATTAATTGTTCTCATATTCAGGAAATTTCTCCTTAATCCTAGGTTGAATCTCTCTTTGATGAGCTTCTTATCTGTAGTTGTCTCTGGACCAGGCATATGAACATGCTAGTTTCTTTGGAAGTAGTTCAGACAAATGGTTCTTAAAAGTATTTTGTTTTTATCCTGATCCCCTGGAATGGAAATCATTCAGAGGAAGGGAATCTGACAGGGTGGTCTTCTTGGTTTTGGTTTTGTAAAACTGACAGTTCTGTCCATAAGCACCATTCATGACGATTGCTTAGTCCATTCCGCTAATCTTTACATTATACTAGCTCTTTGCAAATTCTACTTTTTTGTAACTTGAGTTTAAATTCAGATTGGCTGAAATTCCAGGTATCCCTTCTCTGTCGTCTTACAGTTTCTAGCTTACAATTGGGATCATCAAAGCTTATTACATTCCAGAAAGGTAGTCACATATGATGTGAGATGTGGACAGAAACTTTTTTATATTAATTGATCCCACACTGAATGCTGGCAATCCAACAGAATGAGAGATTGCATAAAGTAAGATTCAGCAAATAGTAAGCCAGGAGTTGAGATGGTAAATCGAGTGGTGTTGTGGTTCGCCAGCAGCAGGTGTGGACGGCTGAAGTCTCAGAGAGCGAGGACTCAGAGGAGGGGCCTGTGTGTGATGCAGGGATGGGGCCAGGCCCATCAGGGAGTGGAATGCTGCCATTGGAGATTGTGGAGGCTGGCAGCAGTGATGAAGAGGCTCCTGAGGAGCCTGTGCCCAGTGCATGTGCGCACGGGGCTGCTCGAAGGAAAGAGCAGCTGCAGCAGCATGGGTGACTTGGGAGTAAGGCTGGAAGGTAATGACCCCTCCCTGAGAAGATAAAAGCCAGCTGAAAAACTGCAGTTCTTTGAAGAAGGCAAAGAAGTTAGGAATGTCTGAGTTGGTGTTTGGAGACACTTTGATTTATTGTTTAGGAACTTTATCTGTTGTTCCTGGCAGCCTTGCAAAAACTTGGCAAGGCTCTTTCTTATCAGAGCTAATTAGTCGGAAATAGCCTTTTATCTGTGAAGAAACAGGATTCATAAATGAAACATTAAAAGGTGTTGCTGTTACCTTTGTCTCATGTTTGCTCTCTTGGAACCAGGTTTGGGTCAGAACAGGCGGAGACCAGAAAAATGGAGAAGAGCATGAGAAGAGTCAACCTCAGGCCTTCAAATCCATCCTTCTGCATCGGGGTTTTTCAACCTTGGCAACTTTAAGACATGTGGACTTTGGGAAGTTCACAAGCTTGGATGCCAAAAGATGAGAGAGATTAAACTTTAGATAGATTTTTATGATCCTAAATAGTCTTTTTTGGCAGATCAGTCATTACTGAGTTTCTCCCAAGGGAACCAGATCTGAAGTGACAAAACTGACAGTTCCCAGGAGAAGTTGAGTAAACTACCTTCCATCTTTCCAATGCAAAATATTTGTGCAGGCTCTGTATATTTTCTAAATCTTCATTCCCTGCAAATAGATGTTACGACTGGCAGAACATCACCCTAAATTTCAGATTTTAAACTTTGAGTCCTAAGGGCAGATGGATCCCCTGAGCATTGCTTTTCCTTTTCTCTGCTTCCAAGTCAGTTCAATTTTTTCCTCGGTTGCTTTTAGTCTCCTGAAGCTAACGGGCCAGAAAATAGAGGATACAGGTAAGGAAATCCCAAATAATTTAAAAAACTCTTGAGATGAACTTTTAGCTTATTTGTTTTACTGCCTTGAATGAAAACCAGCCATCCAACTGATCACTTAGGGAATGGTATCGTTCTTGCAACATTGCAGGGCAATTCCATCTCCAGGTTCAGAGGGCCCCAAACCCAGTTTAAAGAAGAGGATAACATTGGAAGTAATTTACTATTGCTGCCATATATATCATGGTGGGTGGCTAAATAGGAACAATGAATTTGAAAGCCAGGTTGGTTTTGCAGGGAAAGGAATCAACTTGGTTTCAATGAGCTTCATTTTTCATAAAGTGCACATATTATTTCTTTGTCCTCATTTCACTTTTCAATCATATAGGCTTCCAGGATTTTATTTTTTTTAATATATAAAAACTTGCTTCTCAGTAGCAGAACTTGGCTGAGTATTGATAGGGGTTGTTGAATTGCTTGTGAGCAAAAAACAAAAACAAACAAACAAACAAAAAACAGATTGTAGATATAACTGCAGTTCTGTCCTGATTTTCTTTAAAGGAAATATTAGATAATAGAGAAATAATCGCATCTTTTCATATTAAAACTGGTACCTATTTTGATGCCCGTTTTTATTTTGTAATAATAAAAATACACAATTTAATTTGCCCTTTTGTCTAATGTACATCATTTTTGCCAACAATTTAAGTTAACTTATTTTGTACGGGATCTTTGTGCAAATGCCTTTATATCAGGGGTGGTATTCAGCAGGTTCTGACCAGTTCTGGAGAACCGGTAGTGGAAATTTTGAGTCGTTCAGAGAACCAGCAAATCCCACCTCTGACTGGAGATTTTACAGTATCCTTCCCCTGCCATGCCCACCAAGCCATGCCCACAGAACCGGTAGTAAAAAAATTTGAATCCCACCACTGCTTTATACACTGCTCACATTTTTCTGCAGCCTTTTTGCTAATGATCATTCATTTTTATTGCTACACTGCAATCCAGAATGAGAAGTAAAAAAAAATGTGGAACGATAGCTAAGGTTCAGGAACCACCAGATAAATAAATGTGCATTCAAACTTTAAATGAAGACATTTTCCCCCCCTGTTCCTTCTACATAGGTTAAAGGGCTAAAATGATCAGGAATGTGCCTTCTCCATTCACAACACTTACTCACGTGCCTCAAAGCAAACATTTGCAGGTATCATATATTTCACACCTTGTTATATAGGTTTTACTCCTGAAGCATGCCAGCTGATCTGCGCAGCAATAAAGGTGGAAAATGCTTTGGATTGCATTAGGTTCACTGTGTTTTCAATAAATGCTTTAGGCACAAGCCTTTTTAAAGCATGTTTTATTCTTGGTGCTTTATTTATTCCTCATGAAGTATCAATCTCCCTCACTCTCTCTCTCTCTTTTTCTTCCTGCGACATGCTTTTTCTTCAATTAATCATTTTGATTTCCTCATGCTGTGCGTATGTCATTTTTCCTTGCAGTGTTAAGACTTTATCAAGTTCCTATCTTGTTGTGTTTAATAAATCATTTGTTGGCTGTACACGGAGCAGGGTCTTTCGAGTGAGTATTAGAACATTTCGTTGCTGCTACATTACTTTCCTTTGACACTTTGGTTTTTCACTTATGAGCTGTAGCTCAAAATAAAACAAAACCAAAAAAATAAAAAATAAAAAACAAGGAGAAAGGAAACAAGGAACAAGACAGCCACTAGAAAAATAGGAGACAGAATCTAATTTCCAAACATTTGTTTCAATAGTCATACAAACTTCATCTAATCATATTTATCATCATTTCTCCTGCTTCCAAAGATGCTCTGAAAAACTGTGACGATCAGCTATGAGAGAAAAAGAAAGGAAGGAGGCAGGGAGAGAAAGTAATAAGTCAGTATACCAAAATATAAGTGACAGAGGAGTTAGAGGGAAATCTCTTATTAAAATGCTTTTAATCCATTCAATAGGTTGTTCAGACCTCATAACTTATGCAAGCCTGCTTTTTCTTTTCTTTCTTTGGAATCTAATACCACGTTTTGCTAACACAAAATAAGCACTGTCCTCTATAATTATCACGGCTGGGGCAGTTGTTTAAAATGGGAATCTCTTGTAGCGAGATCGTGTCTTTAGGGTAGCCTTCTTTGACCTTCTGCTCTTCAGGTATGATGGATCTCAACTCCCCGAAGCTCCCAACAGTCAAAATTGGCTCTTGGATTCTGGGAATTAAAGTCCATCATATCTGAAGGGCACCGAGTGGGGGTGAAAATGAACTATAGATACAAGTGGTGCACGCGAGTATGAAAGCTTTTGCCTTGAAATATTGAATAAACATTGAAATAAGTCCCTACTGCCAGCTAAATTACTTTTGTGCCTGGGGCAAAACATTGCACTACTGTTTTTCTACGCTTGGTTTCTCCTTCTCACTTTCCCGCCCCATTGATGGCTGGTCTGAGACATTTTGTTCCCAAAAGCAAAGTAGCAAATATAACCTTTTGCTTCTATAACATCCTACATGCACCTCAGCTCAAATTTGTGCACTACGTATTGTAGAGATTATAGGCAGATATATTAGTTATTGTTGCGACAGGAGTAGGTGTTTCTACTCAGATACAAAGGTTGACTCAGGAATCTAGGTATTGTTATACTGACGGTGGTACCCCTCCCCAATACCACCTGGCATTCATAAACCCAATTATTGGAAATTTTAGCTGCCTTTCTGATCAAGAAATTTCAACCTGTTTGAACAAGGAGGGAATTTATAAAAGACTGGAAGCCCTTATAGGTTGTTGTTGTTGTTTTTGCTGAAAATGGATATAAACGAACTGCTGATTTTGGTTGTATGTATTGATTGAAAAGATTTGCTTATGTGAAGAAAGGAACTGTGATAGGTGATATGGAAGGGTGGAAATGATAATTGCTACGCTAAAAAGATCAGAAATTCCATCTTTAAATAATTTTCTTTCTCTTGCTACTTTCATAATTCTCCACTTATTCTTTTACTCTTTTATAATCTTTTTTCTGTTTCTTCTAAGTTTCTGCAGTTTAACAAAAATTGCTAAAAATATATAGTCTTCCTTCTGCAAGACTTAACTTGGATAATCATTACAAATGTTGTCAAGTTTCTACCAAGAGCTATGTTTTGCAGAACCGGGATGGTAATTTATTCTTATTGTTTCAGGTTAGGGTTTATCTTGCATTTTAAAATTTTGCATTTGTGTTTGATTGGTCTGGGACCATAAATGAAATATTTTCTTTCATATACTTTGGATTAGCAACAAAACATCTCAGATTAATGAAGTTTGTATCAAAAGTAGTATTGCAGTGTGAAGAGCTTGCAATATGCATATAAATACAAAGTTACTCTTGCTGCTTGCTCAATAAACAAAGGTATCCACAGTTAGTCACAATGATATCTAAATTTATTTATTTGTTTGTCATACATGTACAAGATAACAAGTATAAGTATGAACATAAACAAGAACAAAGGTAGTACATACAGAAAAATGGGAACATTAAGATAGCAATGGTAGGCATGCTGGTGTGCTTATGCACGCCCCCTTTAAGGAATGGGGTGAGGTCCATGGTAGACAGTTTGAGGTTGAAGCTGTGAAGGGTTCAGGCTGTAACAATGGAGTTGGGTAGGGCATTCCAGGCATTGACCACTCTGTTGCTGAAGTCGTATTTTCTGCAATAGAGTTTGGAGCGGTTTACCTTGAGTTTGTATTGATTGCCCATGTATTATTGTGATTGAGGCTGAAGAAGTCATTTATAGGCAAGACGTTGTAGCAGACAATTCTGTATACTATCCTTAGATTGGACCGCAGTTCTAAATTGTCCAGGCCCAAAATTTTGACCCTAGAGGCATAGGGAATTCTATTGTGAGTGGAGGAGTGGAGTACTTTTCTTGAGAAATACCTCTGAACCCATGCAATTGTGTTAATGTCTGATATACAGTGCTGGTTCCAGGCGCTGTATTTGAGAATTGGTCTGGCAAAGGTTTTGTATGTCCTAGTTAACAATTCAATGTTGCCAGAGAAGAAGTTTCGCAAAATAAGGTTAACAACTCTCAAAGCCTTTTCGGCAATGTGTTATAGTGAGCTCTGGGGCTTAGATCATTTGAGATAAGTACTCCTAGGTATGATGAATAAATGAAGAAATGTCATGTGACTTCATGATATAAAACCTGCCTTCTGTATTTGTAGCAATGTTGCAAGTAGAAAGATGTAATGAGGTGCTTCCTCCTTGTGCTTCCAAGTCATCAAATGCTTTAGAGTTGAATGGCAATACTTTGAACTGGGACCAGAAATCAACATTTCAGTCTGTTGACCCATTGACAGATGAAACCTCTTTGGGGCTTAGGGACAATCACTAAAATCATTCTCAGAGCTATCATCCATGGACTGAAGCTGTCTAGGTGTTTCCTTCAAAGCAGCCTCCCAGATTTGCAGTTAAGGTGTCACAGGGGAAGGAAGGCAGAGACCTTTTTTTTTTTTTTTTTTTTAAATTTGGTAAATCCATAAATAAAAGTCAGAGTATTCTTTTCATGAGTTAGCTTTCACAAAACATAAAACCCTCCCTTTCTGTTTTTCCACTTAAAACTTACTTTGCACAGGGAAGGTAAACATAAAGCAATTGTTTTATCTTCATTAAATAAAGAGATTTTAACTAGCGCATGCAAAGAAATCATCCTGCATTTGTTTTCTTACCAGATCTCATTTGAGTTATGAAAGAGAATTTGCTCTCAAAATATATTTCAAAGGAGGAGGAAATCTCAGCGAGAGTCTCCTTTGAAAAGGAGATGTCGATCATTGAGCCAATTGAGCCTTCTGCACTCAGAACAGTTGTTTTTCCATTGAGCATTTGAGCCCCTGCATTTTGCCATCTCTCAGAAAGTGCCCTGCATTTTTCCAGGCAATTAGAAAACTTTGCTTATGGTTAGGAAGAATTATCTATGGATTTGCCCCCTCAGAGTTGTTGATTTCAACTAGTATCACATTCATTTTTTTAAAAAAACCCAAGCCTACCACAGTTTCCACGAATGAGTACCTTATCCCTAATCCTGACATTAAGAACATGGTGTACTTCCTTATTAGTTCCTTGCAGAGAGAGTCTTGAGAAGTGACCTAAAACCTCCCTGGCTTCTTACCCTTTCTTAATTCCCAAGAGAAGACCTCAGGAGATAAACACCATGCTTTTTCTGATAAGTGGACAACTAGAGAGACTTGGAGAGTGTTAATGGGGTCACACAACAAAAGACAGCTGCACAAGTGTGATGGCAATAACCAACCTTAGCTCTAGCCAAGTGAAATTTGAAAGAAATTCCCATCTCAGGATAACAATAAAACCGGAACTTTCTTACACAGGAGAAAGAAACTATGGTATGATTGCAAGAGGGACTATGGCCCAATTTGGACCATCTGATGAGATTAAGTCTCCTCTTGCCTAGTTACCAGTTGTGTCTCCATAGTTCTTCTGGTTTTGCAGGAAGGTTGAAGCTGTCAGCTTTGTGAGGTAGGCCACACAAGAAGCACACCCAAGTCTGAAAGAACATATCTCGCCCTTCACTTTTGCAGTCTAAGAAACTCTAAGCTAAGCTAGAAGGTGGGGTTAAATGTCTCATCAGTTTGGAGTCATTACGTTGCCACAAGAGACCCAAGCCTGGCCTCCCTTGTATGCCATTGACCCTTATTTTAGCACAAATTCAGTTGACTAGATTCTTGTGTACAGGGAGCAATAATAAACTCTTCTATGATTTGAACTCAGTGAATGCTTCTGATTATTTGAACCTGACACTCTTGCCATGCACCTGTTGGTTCAGTAGGCTCAGCTGCCTCTTCCCTGACCATTGTCTCCCAAGGCCATTCACACAATGGTCAGAAGAGACCTAGCCTGACAACTCTCCTCCTCCTCCCCTCCTCCTCCTCCTCCTCCCCTCCCTCCTCCCCCCTCCTCCTCCTCCTTTTCCTTCTCTCTTTTTTTGAGCACAGAATATCAAGCAGCATTGCCTTGTTGTCAGCACAAAGAACAAAATGGCATTTTCTTTTGGCTTAAAAATAAGCCGTTGATGTTCCAGAACTGAAGCAAAGTATTTTTTTTTTCTGCTTGTAGCTTCTTATTTGCCACCCATCCTGTAGCTGTCAAAAACGACACCATTGCTTTCCCATAATAAAATGTCCATCAGTGGCCTCGGGGCCAATGTGCCAGTTTTAATCAACCCAAAACCCTTTATTTTCAAATAAGTTCCAGCAATTGTGCTCTGTGCGTGTTGCTTCTTTTGCCCGTAATGTGGTACACTCAATTGGTGTAATGGGAACACAAGCCATTAATAAAAGATTAAAGGGAAACGTAGCAGGAGGGAGCGCCAAAAAGCTTTGAGAATTTAAAATTCCAAGCATATCTCCATAGGCGTGTCTTTATAAAAGGCAGTTTCCTCGACAAGTGTTGAAATGAAGTTCCCTCTACCTGTTCAATTATAAAATCAGACATGTGAACTTTCAGATTGCTGTGCTGAGCAAAACAGATGCAGGCTTTTTAAAGATGATTAAATTAAAGGAATTCAGAGTTTTTAAGAATCAGAGCCTCCTACGAGCACAGTTGGAAAACTGCAGCATGCTATTCCTCCCAACCTCATTAAACTGTCATAAATGAGAATGCTATATCTCTTGGCTTCCCCTTTCTGATTGCCAAGGGTTCGCCTTGCAAATTGCAGCTCCTTTGCAAACTGGACATTGCCTCCTTATGCTGTCTGTAGCCGTATGTTGGGTGACAACAAAGCTGTCTCCATAGGGATGCTGGCTTGCGGGAAGACAGCATTGCGAGTATTATTTGGAACTGGCAGGGTTGGCATTTATCTGATGAGTTCCGAAGAGACTGATCACAATAGCTAGATTATATTTTAATTAAACAATTGCCTTCAGAAGTTGTGGGTGCTCCATCACTGGAGGTTTTTAAGAAGAGATTATAGCCATAATACGGTCTCCTTCTGGAGCAAGGGCCTCCACAGTCCCTTCCAATTCTGTTATTCTGTAATTCTGTAACTCTCTGCACCCAGTTCTTCACATTTTCCTCCAATGTCTCTCTACCTTTTCCCCCAATGAGCCAACTCAGTTCTCAGTGTACCAGTTTCTTTTCCTCTATTCATTGTCCAAAACTGGAGTTCCCTCGCTTCTACCAATAGCACAACCTTATGAATAATTGTTGTTAGTTATGTTCCCTTGCAGTGTGATCCATTTGTTTTCTGCCTCCTAGGATCTTTTCGTGTTTTTCCAACGAAAGTTTGGTATTATATAAGTCCTCAATTAGGTGCTTAATCCTTCCTGGATTTGTCTTAGAATATTTACCAAGATTCAGGATCTCTGGTTATTTTCATGTAAATAATTTGGAGCATCATCAAGGGCTATTCAATCATGCTTGTGGCAAAAATCATAACAATATGGGCACTTAAGCAATGGCTGCATAATTCTATAACCAAGCATAAGTCTTGTCTGCGATGATCTCTCTTTTTCTTCTGTTTGTGCAAATCTCTGGTTGGCTGTGCTGTTTTCAGTTGCATACATACCGTATTGTCAATCATTCCAATGTAGCCAGGAATATAAATAGACTATTAAAAAATGTAAGTGTGCATTTTGGGAAATATTTATATTTCTTTTTCCAAGATTCACCAGAGTCCAGGCTAGAGTGAAATCCAATGCATAGTCATTCCAAGTTGTTTATTGTATTTAGTTATATTATGTGATTGGGATCTCTAATTGCCTTCCTCCCTCCCTCCCTCCCTCTCTTCTATGGACAAGCCTTGTTCATTTAAGGATATGCATAATTAAGATTGCTGTTTGTATCTTTTTATGCTTATAAAGTTATGAGTTTCTCTGGCTCTTTACACTCTGGCTATGGTGTGTGCTATTGATCAGAGATTTCATTGGTGTTTGACTTTGTTAACCACTGCAGGCTGGTTTAGCTGGAAATAAGCAGGATAAAACTAAAATGAATAAAAGCTAAGTAAGTAAGCCCCACAGCCTGATTTGGAGGCATTTTTTGGGCAGGAAGAGGGAAGAGAAGAATGTTTAAAAGTGGATTAGGTTGGGGATTTTAACAGGCAATCCTTCTGGGTCCAACTCTTGATTTGGTGCAATGATGCAGTAGATTTTGTGCCCGATTGTTTTGCTTTGCTCACCGTTCCTTCCCTTTGGTCCGTTTTTCCCCTCTAAGATTTCATTTATAATTGATAAGTAAGCAAAGAAGGAAACGAAGTGAACTGGTTGCCTTCTTCAATCTGTCCACAGGCTGCAAAATTTTCAGCGTCAGTTATTTGAGCGCAATATATAGTTCTGTTCAGGAAAAAAGAAAGATGCTTTACTGTCAAGGAATGTCATATTGTCACAAAGAGGATGAGGTTCTTCCATTTCCTAGTTGTAAACATGCCTCAGACAGGTGAGGCTTTTATTCCTGCCAAGGGCAGAAAAAGTGATTTGACAGGTTAAAGTCATTACAGTGAAAGAAACCGGCTTCATAATTGTTCAAATTAGACTTGACATCAAATTTTCTGAGAATTCAAAAGCAGGATAATTTGTATGTGAGAAAACCTTGCAATATGAGCTGGCATTCAAAATGTCTGAATTTAAATGAAGCATTTAGATACAGCGCAGGAAGTCCTGTTTGCTTGAGATTTTTTTAACCATCTCGATAAGGTGTGGGGTTTTTAAAATGCTCGTTCAAGTTTTGCAGCTACTAGGAGTGAAAAGTTATGTAATTTTTTTCTTTGCAATATGCATATAAACACTTGCCATGCAATACATCCCTTGGCATGCTACAGAACACATTTGAATAGAGGGGCATGAAATAATAAAACTCCAACATTACGATCAAATATAACAAACAAACTTTCTTAGAACAAGGATGATCATTTGCTTTGGGGATTGAAAGGCTGTGATAAAATAAAAGTACATTTAATATTTCCCAGCTGACATGATCATTTGTGATATGTGTCGGGAAAGAGATTTGTTGATATGAAGAAGCATTCAAATATTTCACTTCTTTCCTTCATATTTTGGCTGTCTGAAAACAAGAGCGCCTACATATTTGGGAGGAAATTAAGAGAACCAAAATGAGCATACATGAATGTATACACACACTCATGGATACATACAGTGGAGCATGGGAGCAAAGCTGCAGGAAATTAAAATAGGGAACACTCATCGGAGCAGAAAAAGGGAAATCTAAATTAAATAACCAGATAAATATATGAGAAGTATTCCAAATATGCCTCTAAAAGAATTTAACATACAGCAACGGAATACATAATAACAGAGTTGGAAGGGCTCTTTGAGGTCTTCTATCTCAACCCCCTGCCTAAGCAGGAGAACTTATACCATCATGGACAAATGGCTGTCCAATCTCTCCTTGAAAACCTCCAGTGATGGAGCATCTACAATCTCTGGAGGTAAGCCGTTCAACTGATTAATGTTAACTGTTAATGGAAATGTTCACACTGTTTTGAATTTCTGGATGGATGTTGATCTTGTACCTGTAGTTGCAGTTACGGCACAACGTTTTGTTGTAAGCCTGGGTGTGTGGCTCTGTATGAGTATTTCAGAGTGTGAAGCAAAATATCTTTTCCCTCCTTTCACTCCATGCCTCCTTTCCAAGTCTGCGACTATTTTCAAAGAAAGAAATATCTGAGCCTATATAGCAGTGAAATATTGATGTGACTTCGTCTCCTGGCTATGATCCTTGTGACGGTGTAGGAATTGTTCTGTCCTATCAAACTTGCTTGGCTTGTCAGCTCTGTTGTTTGGGTGTCACTGGCAGATGTGATATTGAAACAGTTCATGGCAGAAGATGGAGAAGGAAACGTTGGCTTGCAACAAAATGGAAATGAGCTTGGGAGCCTTCAATAAATGGAGGTTTATGTTTCCGGCTCAGAACTCAGCAATTAGATTTTTCAATAATGCTTTTGGGGGAGGTAATTGATATTTGCTAGAGGCAACGGAAGTGGATATTTGTATTTTGCTTGATAGAATCATAGGAATATTTCAATCGGAAGAAAGGCGAAAATGTTTTGATCAATCTGCAAGCTGGGAGAATCAATTAAAAAATGTTGAAGGAAACCGTAATTAATCTCAGTTGTTTTACAAAGAATTAATCTTGGTAAATACGAATAAGCGAGCAAGCAAACAATATAATACAATAAAATACATACATACATAATTTTTATTTATTTATTTTTGTCAATTACTTACAAGATAATAGGTATAAGTAAAAACATAGTTATGAATACATATGTGTGTGTGTGTGTGTGTGTGTGTGTGTGTGTATAAATATATATATTTATATTTATATTTATATATATATATATATATATATATATGAAAAATAAAAAAAATAAAAGAAACAATAGGACAGGGACTGTAGGCATGTTGGTGCGCTTATGCATGCCCCCTACAGACCTCTTAGGAAAGGGGTGAAGTCAATAGTAGACAGTCTAAGGTTAAAGTTTTTGGGGTATTTTCCCACGTCATTGTAGTTGTGCTTTTAAAGTTGTAGCAACGTTTTGGCAGAATCTCATCTGCCATCATCAGGCTTCTGTATTGTGAGTCAGGCTTTCACAGCCGTTTCGGTTTTAAATTTGGTGCTAGTCTACTGCTGTGCCAGTAAAAACAGACCAAGGCTCCCAACCAATCAGGATGAAGAAAAAACCATTCTGGCACAGAAGTAGTCTAGCAACAAATTTAAAACAGAAACGGCTGTGAAAGCCTGACTCACAGACAAACACAATACAGAAGCCTGATGATGGCAGATGAGATTCTGCTGAAATGTTGCTACAACTTTAAAAGCACAACTATAATGACATGGGAAAATATATATATACATATATATATATATGAGAAAGGTTGAGGGAGCTAAGTACATCTAGTCCATCAAAGAGATAGATTAGAGGTGACATGATAACTGAGTACTTGAGGGGCAGTCACAGAGAAGAGTGGCTTGACCTAATCTCCAAAGCACCCGAGGGAAAGACAAGAAGTGGAAGCTTGCTAAATCTGGTCCTACAAAGAAACTTCCTGACAGTGAGAACAATTAATCACTGGAACAGCTTGCCTCCTGAAGTTGTGAATGCTCCATCACTGGAGATTTTCAAAAATAGACTGGAGAACTATTTGACTAGGATGGTATAAGGTCTTCTGCCTTGAGCAACGGGGTGGACTAGAAGGTGTTTGAATCCCCAGCGCCACGTCACGGAGTGAGCTCCTGTTCCTTGTCCCAGCTTCTGCCAATCTAGCAGTTCGAAAGCATGTAAAAATGCAAGTAGAAAAATAGGGGCCACTTTGGTGGGAAGGTAACAGCATTCCATGTGCCTTCGGCATTTAGTCCTTCCGGCCACATGACCAGGGAGATGTCTTTGGACAGCACTGGCTCTTTGGCTTTGAAACAGAGATGAGCACCGCCCCCTAGACCTGGAAACAACTAGCATGTATGTATGAGGGGAATCTTTACCTTTACCTTATGCCAGTGTTTGACTTCCTGCTTATGAACTTCATATGGACATGTTTGGTTCTTGGCATTTGGTAAGGTCAATTAGGATTTTTATGATCTGATTGTATTCTTCCATTAACATAATAAAATTGTGCCTTGGTCTCATATATGCAAAGTCCATTTTTGCCTCCTGAACCATGTTTCTCTTCTTGGACCAGCAAAACATTCTCTTCCATCTGGAAACGCAATTATATGTCAAGGAAATCCATATTTTTCAGCAAGAAAATCTAGAAATGACAAATGACATTCCTCTACTCGTTGCAGAATACCTTATGCCACTAGACTTGAAATTCTAGACCTAGAAAACCTTGAATTACGCCGTCTTTGGTCTGATCTAAGTATGGTATATAAAATCATACATTGCAATGTCCTACCTGTCAATGAATACTTCAGCTTCAACCATAACAATACAAGAGCAAACAATAGATACAAACTCAAGGTTAATTGCACCAAACCTGATTGCAGGAAATACGTCTTCAGCAACAGAGTGGTCAATGTCTGGAATACTCTACCTGACTCTGTGGTTTCTTCCCCAAACCCCAAAAACTTTAACCTTAGACTGTCTACTATTGACCTCACCCCTTTCCTTTCATAAGCGCACCAACGTGCCTACCGTCCCTGTCCTATTGTTTCTTTTATTTTTCTTATATGTACCCATTTCATGTATTCATAACTATGTATATACTTATACCTATTATCTTGTAAGCGATTGACAAATCAAAATAAATAAAATCAAAATAAAATAAATAAATAAATAAGGAATGTCTGATGTTAATTAGTAAAGAGAGTTCCTAAATTTGACTGATGTATTAGATATCCCTGTACTGAATATTGGAACCAGTTTGTTTGGAAGGAATTATTGGAAAATAATACACTGTAAGTTTGGGGTTTGATTTAAAATTTCTGAGTAACTCTTGCACAATAGTCTAGGGCTAAATACCTAATATATCTACTGATCAAGAAAACCTGAAAGCAGAATAGGAGTGGCTTACCATGCTTTGAAAACATACACATTACTATCTAAAAGAGAGTTGCTTCTGCAAGCTTATTCTGTAATGTTGTCTAACATTATCTTGAGATTTATTTATTCAGCACATTTCTATATCAGACATCTCATTTAAGCAACTCTAGGTGGCTTATAATAAAAACAATAAAATTTATCTGTCTCATCACTTGCTTAGAGAAGAATTTTTTTAAAAAAACTTCCTGATTGCACAACAACACATCTTTTCTTCCTTAATCTTACTTTTCAAACTCCTAAAATTGGCCAGCAAAATCTCTGTGCGTTTCAGTCTGGTTTTTGCATGAATCTTCTGTGAATTCAAAAATTACTCACAGCAAGACATTTGCTTCAAATTGTGCTCTATATCAGTATTTAAGGGGAAGAGAAGGTCCAAAACATCTTTTCTAATTTTATCATATTCCCTCACTGTAAAGAAAAAGAGCAATGTTGAAATATTATATCTTTCTCTACTATTCCTCCTCCCGAGAGAGAGAGAGAGAGAGAGAGAGAGAGAGAGAGAACGCGAACGCACATTTACTGGACATTTTGAGGACTAATATTTTAAGGTTCATTAGCTACCGTCAGGATCTGGTTTTGTATTTTTTTAAATTCCTCTCAATTTTAATGAAGTAACATTACCAAACTTCTGAAATGGCACTGCAGAGATAATATTTTTAATTTAAATCTTAAGGGCTATCTATGGTATTTTATTCTGTCTGTCTACCTGCCTGCATCTCTCTCTCTCTTTCTCTCTCTCTCTCTCTCCTCCCTTTCCCTTTTTGTCTCTCTCACTCATCTCTCTCTCATCCTCTCTCATCTATCTATCTATCTATCTATCTATCTATCTATCTATCTATCTATCTATCTATCTATCTATCTATCTATCATCTATCTATCTATTCAGGAAAAAAAGTGGTCCCTTAACTAGCTCTCAGTTCTATTCCATTAAGTCTACCTCCCTGCCTTCCACTCTCCATCTTGTAACTTGGCCTCTTTTAAACTCTCATCTTGTGAATATTCGCTTCTAATCTGATACCTCAGTATACATATCTAAACATGATCAGTGACAGTTTTAGCTGCAGGGTGAGACTTTCTGTGACAAGGGCAGCCCACTCTGATTGGAGGCCATTCATTGCAAGTGACTGCAGCTGTCTCTTCAGCTGACACTTGGAGCCTTGAAGAATGAGTACGACGAAAGCTCTTTGGACAGAAAACTTCCCCTGACAAGAAGGTGACAGCTCCTTCCACAGCTGCCCTGTGATAGGCCTTGCATTGCGAGGGAGAAGGGGAACATGATGGCTAATTTAAATTGGTGTAAGGCCATGCAGTTGTGGGGCAAGGCAATTCTAGCAGATTTGTGAGGCAAAAGCAGAGGATGGAAGGAAAGGTCCCTCTGGTTGGCCACTCTGGGTCCATACAACTCTCTAAAGGCCAGGTTTCTTCAGACAGAGGAAAATTGAACCATTGCCAGCTTGGTCAAATACTTCCCCCCACCCACCTGGGTCTTTAGAGCACTGCACACCAGAACAACTAGACACAAGGACAGTTTTTCCCTGAACACCATCATTCTGCTAAACAAATAATTCCCTCAACACTGTCAAACTCTTTACTAAGTCTGCATTACTATTATGATTAATCCTCCCATCCTTCCTCTCACCCATCTCCTCCCACTTATGACTGTATGACTGTAACTTTGTTGCTTGTATCCTAACGATTTATATTGATTGTCTCCTAGTATGATTTGATTGCTAATTTGTATCCTAGACTATCATTAAGTGTTGTACCTTATGATTCTTGACGAATGTATCTTTTCTTTTTATGTACACTGAGAGCATATGCACCAAAGACAAATTCCTTGTTTGTCCAATCACACTTGGCCAATAAAGAATTCTGTTCTGTTCTGTTCTGTTCTGTTCTGTTCTGTTCTGTTCTGTTCTGTTCTGTTCTCTTCTCTTCTCTTCTCTTCTCTTCTCAATCTTAATCTTAATCTTAATCTTCTTATTCATATTCATTAAACATGAAACTTGGTCAACTGGTGAACATTTAAAAATATATCACAAATATCATTGACTGGTGCTGATGGTTGATATGGGTTGCTGCCAGCATCCTAGATGTCAACCAAGTATCTTCTTAAAATGTACGATGTTCCGAGTTCCGCAGTTTTTTGCAGTTCCGCTGGTGTTATTGCAGGAAGCTGCAATTTCTTGATGTATTTTGTAAAATTCTTAGACATGGTGCCTAGTGCCCTGATGACAATGGGTATCATTGTTACATGTTTCATCTATAATCGCATAGTTTTGATGGTCAGGTCGCGATGTTTCATGATTTTTTTCCAATTCTTTTTCTTCAACTCTAGCGTCTCCTCGTACCGTGATATCAATGAATTGTATGCTTTGGGTTTTGATAACTGTGATATGTGGCGTGTTGTGTTCCAAATGACGATCCATCTTTATTCAAAAGTCCCACAAGATTTGGAAGAGACTCTGGAGATCATCTAGCTTCTGAGCTTCTTCTATCTTCCTTATTTCTTCCTGGACAAATGATTGTGCAATCTTCTTCTTCTTCTTCTTCTTCTTCTTCTTCTTCTTCTTCTTCTTCTTCTTCTTCTTCTTCTTCTTCTTCTTCTTCTTCTTCTTCTTCTCTTCTCTTCCTCTTCCTCTTCCTCCTCCTCCTCTTCCTCTCCTCCTCCTTCCTCTCCTCCTCCTCCTCCTCCTCCTCCTCCTCCTCCTCTTCTTCTTCCTCTTCCTCTTCCTCTTCCTCTCTTCCTCTTTCTCTTCCTCCTCCCCCTCCCTATTGGGAAGTGAGATAAGTAGATGTGGAAGTTTAAAGGTATTGTCTCAAGATGTTCTGAGTAAAGCTGCCTTCTGTAATTGACCAAAGGATATTTTGTCAATGCCAATGGTGTTTAAGTGATTTAGTAAGCAACAAATAGTGGTGTCACTGAACATTTCTTGATTCCAGCAAAAAAGTGTTTTGTTTACAGAACAAAATGTGCTGGAACGAAGCAGGAACCCCAAATCTCAAAGGCTTCTGCTGGTTTGCATTTGATAGCGAATGCTTCTTGTCTTTCTAACTGAACCCCTAAATAAGGCATGGCCATTTCCAAAAAGGTCCAGGCACTCAGAGTAAAAAGCAGAATGGCTGTTGTAGCTTAATCATTTTTCAGTGTGTTTGTCTCAACTTCACTGTGCCATCCAGTTAGATAATGTGCCCACGAGGCACATTTGACTTCATTGCTCACCTTTCTTCCTACACACATAGCTTATTCTTTGCACCAGTGCCAAAGAGACTGGAACTGCTATTCTAAGGACAGAAACCACATTGGGCAACATAAGACTGGAAATGCAAACTGCAAAATCAAATAACAGAGGGAGAGAAAGAGAGAGGTAAGACTGAATCTATTTTCTCGCAAGAAATAACTTTTGCCTTTGGACTTTGGGCTTGGTTTGAGATGAACTTTGTTTCCTCTGAAAATTAAGACTTGGTTGGTTGGTTTTCATACAACTGCAGTTCATTTTGTTTCTAGAGGCTTTTTTAAAAAAATGTTGAGATAAGAAAACCAGATCTATTTTCAACCTTTGCAATTTTTAAAATCCAACCCTGCTACAAAACCCCATAGGTTTAGTGCATGTATAAATTCCACTCACTTTTGTAGACATACTGTTTGAGTTTATAGAATAGATTTATAACCATGTTTTGAGATAAGGAAAGCTAAATGAATTTGGGATACATCTGGAAAAACACTGCTCCTTGTTCTGGTGTTTGGTTATACCTTAGAATAGCTAAAGGTAAAATGCCAAGGGAAAAAAAAATGCTGCAAATTCTACCAGCAGCCAAATAAAACATCTGGTTTTCAAAAGGATTTGCCTTTTTTTTTAATAGAGCAAGAGAACTGCATAGATCAATGCATGCCTTTCCTAATTTCATTAATGTGATCCCGTGTCCATCCCATGGCAGTTTAATAGCCATTATTTGTGGCCTCCATCAAGTAAAGCTGTAGCCATAAATCCCATGTCACGTAAATGAAGGCGTAAACGTCAATCTGCATTACTGAATAATATTTATGATTTTAATTAAATGAAACTCATTGTGACGTTTATTAGATCACCAGTTACTTGTTAATGGCAACAAAATGACTTTGGCTGATAAGAATAATTCTTAAAAAGTCTTTTAGGAATGATTGGGTTGTGGCAGTGGGCATTGCAGTTGGTTGCTAACTTCCCAATTGAACAACATGCCTAGATTTATTTGCAGAACAAATATTTTATTTAGTTTCATGTACTTTCTGGCCACTTCACAATAATTGGGAAGTCTGCAGGAGCTTGAGATGTCTTCTTTGCTCAGATACAATAAGATGCATTTGGTACTCAGGTTCTGGCTACCTGCTGATTAAAATGAGTTTGGAGAATTTGCAATTCATTATATTGGGAGATCAATATGATCAAACATTGGATTAACCTGTGGTGAGAAATTGCCATGTCATGATTTCTTTGTGCATCCCTTGTTTGCAAAGAAACGAACTTCTATGCAAGTCTGGGTGAACTCAGTGAAGAGTAGGAGATATGGAGGGAGCCAGTTTCGCATAGTAGTTAAGACATTGACTAGAAACTGGGAGATTGAGAGTTCTAGTTCCATCATTGGCACAAATCCAACTGGGTGACCTTGGGCCAGTCACTCACACTCAGCCCTATGAAGGAGGCAATGGAAAACCACTCCTTGCCAAGGAAACTGTAGGGACTTGTCCAGTCAGTGGTCAACAATCCACACCAACCCAAAGGCACGTGCACACACACACACACACAACACACACACACAGAGAGACAAACATCCGCCCAAAGGAATGTATAAATTACTGTGATCAGTTGTCAGTATTGCTCATCAAATTATTTCCATCATTCTGCAATGTAAACAAGCAAGAAATCTTTCTCTGTCTTTTGGCACACTACTTTCTTGAAAATATATGAATTCTGGTGTGCGTTACTTTTCCCACTACGCTCGTATTCAGATACAGCTTTGGAGGAAAGAACGCCAATTTCTTTAATTTTCTATTTTTTTAAAAAGTGGGGGGTGGGGAATGGAGAAATGAGCACTCTTCAAATAATTGCTTTTTTCTGGGAAGTGCAAATTAGATCAGTTTATATAAAAATTCAAACCTAACAAAATGTTCAGTCATCCTTAATGAAGAGTAAATGTAGTCAGGGGAATACGAAACTCTTTTAGCCCACAGTTCTAGCTTTCTCACGGCTTCTTTATATATATATAAAAAGAAGCCATGAGAATAAATGAATGAATGAATGAATGAATGAATGAATATATATATATATATATATATATATATATATATATATATATATATATATATATATATATATATATATATATATATATAAATAAATAAACTGAAACCACTGTAAATATAAATCTGACTCACAGACTCGAACACAATACAGAAGCCTGATGATGGCAGATGAGATTCTGCTGAAACGTTGCTACAACTTTAAAAGTACATCTACAATGATGTGGGAAAATACCTGAACAAAGCTGAATAACATACATATGTGTGTGTGTGTGTGTGTGTGTGTGTGTGTGTTTGTATTTCTGCCATACAGCAGAGCCCCCAGTAACATCTATAAAATTAAACCTGAATGAATGGTTTGGAGAATCTGAATCTACGTTTGTTAGGACAATTGTTATTTTGACATCAATAGTAACAGAATTAGGATAACTACTAACCTTTAGATTGATATTTTAAGAGCCCAATTGCCTGATTTAAGGCTAAGTTGTTCCTGGAATGTGTTCATTATAGAGTGAGAAAATATTCAAATAGTGAATATTGGATTTTGATAGTGACAATTTTGGGGCTTTCCGGTTATTTCTTTCTCATGAAGGTTCTTATGGCTCAAATGTGATTAAATTTATATCTAAATCATTTAAAAGGCAGATGATTTATCAGGATGTGAACCAACTAAAAGCAATGTGTTAATGTTAATTAAATTGCAGTCTTGGAGAAAGCTAGGTGGCCACTTTGGGTTAACATTTGGGGAAGAAGAAGATGCCATCATAGTTTTTAGAAATTAGATTAAAAATTTAACCCACTCTCTCAAAAGAACCCCAAAATCAAATTATAATTTTGGATGGAGGAATTTGATTTCAGCATTTTTCCCCCAACACTGACTTTGGGGAAAACTGAGAATCGCTTAATGGGTAATATTCTTTATTTGGCAAAATGCTGTTTTAATCATTTGAGAGTGAGGAGAACAACTTGGCAGATTACCTATTCCTTGGCTTTCAAAGAATCCAATTTATATCATCATCTTGAATTTCTCTAGCCTATTCTCTGGAGTTAAGAGCCCATGGAATCAAGATGTTGAGAATATCATCACTGCAGTTACAAAAAATAAACAAAAATAGCCAGGTGAGGGAGAGATGGAAGGAAAAAGAGATCAATGAATTCATTTAGGAGTCAGTCTATCTCACAGGAAATATCTGGCGTTTTATTAACATGCTGTGCTGATTTTGTTTCTACGTTGAACTGGTGGCAAATCATGTAGGAATATCTGCTTGGAGTTACTGTAACACGTAGAGCCAAGAAGATAAAGCCAAAACAAAAACAAAAAAACCCCACTTTATCTCCCTACCTGCAAAAATTATATGTGTAATTATTTAATGAAATTGGAGAGATGTTCTGCAGAATTGACTTTTTTTGCTTTCCAAGTCTGTTTCAGATTCCTTCCTTCCTTCCTCCCTCCCTCCCTCCCTCCCTCCCTCCCTCCCTCCCTCCCTCCCTCCCTTCTCATTTGGATGTCAATGTTTTTAATAGTTATTGTCATGTCAGTGTAGTAAACTTTGGAATCTGCACTGAAGAGCTTCAACTACACTGAAGAGCAGGTACAAAAATGCTATTTTTACTAGTTAATCAGGTTATCAGTTTCCAGCTGAAAAATTCAGAATGGCTACTTGTGGTAGTAGCAAATTAGAGTTTGCTTAATTTCTCTAGTGATTGTCTGGATTATTCCATTTCTTATGGGAACTATACATAAATGTCAAAATTTTCTAATATTTCAGCTGCTAAAACCTTATGGTTAATCAACAAGTGTCAATGTTAACAAAATCTCTGCTGTTTTCAGATATTGAATGTGCATATACCTTTAGCGTAGAATAGCCTTATATGATCCGCAGACATTTGGATTTTTGAAAATGTGTATGAGTGGTTGTCAATCATTGTATGCTTCTTTATCCCTGATGTCCTTTGAATCAGTATTGATGAAGCCTAAACAACATCTAACAGACCATAACCCAGTAACATAAGTTCAGCTCTACGGGCCCTGAGATAAACCTTTTAAGTGGTTCCTCCCTATGGTGAAAATGGGAGTGTGGTGGCCTAGTGGTTAAGATGCTGGACTTGTCAATGGGAAGGCTGGCAGTTTGAGACCCAAGCACCATGTGATGGGGTGAGCTCCCATTCTTTGCTCCAGCTCCTGCCAACCTGGCAGTTCAAAAACATGCAAATGCAAGTAAATAAATAGGTACCTCTTAGGTAGGAAGGTAACAGCATTCTGTGCACCTTGGCATCTAGTCATGCCAGCCACATGACCATGGAAGCATCTTCAGATAATGCTGGCTTCTCATCTAGGAAATTGAGATGAAAATCACTCTCTAGAGTTGGACATGAGTGGACAGGGGAAATCTTTACCTTTACTTTTTACCCAACGGTGAAAAAGCTCGGGTACCAACCTCATCCAATTGAAGATGGGCAAAAAGAGAGAGAGAGAGAGAGAGGGGAGAGGGAGAGGGAGAGGAGAGAGAGGGAGAGAGAGAGAGAGAGAGAGAGAGAGAGGAGGGAGGAGGGAGGGGGAGGGAGGGAGAGAGAGAGAGAGAGAGAGAGAGAGAGAGAGAGAGAGAGAAGCACTCACTGTTTTCTTCTTCCTTTCTTCCTTCCCTACTGCATCTGTTTCAGTGGGTCTGATGGAGTTTAAACAGCATCTAACAGACCATAACCCAGTAATGTAACTTCAGCTCACAGGAACCTGAAACAAACCTTTTAAGTGGACCTTCCAATGATGAAAAGGCTCAAGCACCAACCTCACCCAAGTGGTGGCAATTGAAAACAGGCAGGAGAAAGTGAGGAGGAGGGTGCCCTGCTGCATCTCTATCAGTGGGTCTGAGCCCTAGAGTTCCTAGCAATAGTTCCACTTCCTTTGGTTGCCTTTGACTTTTGCTAGAAACCTTTGTCATGTGGCTGGCATGACTTAGTTCCATCCCAACAAACCAAGGCACATTTTCAGACAAGAGGTCCATTAATTTAAAAAACCAACTGGTTTCCACTGTGCTTTCCATTTTCAAGCACACCAGTGTGGAATTGCTCCAAAGGACCATTAAATGGCCTCTATCATTCTTATCGAGGTAGGCGAGATTTTGCAGGAATCTTGCAATTTTGACCTTTTCCCTGTGTCAATCTGACACTAATTTTGAAGATTCGTATATTCACGCCAACTGTCGTTACAAGACACATAATCGGATTGTAAGTTGGTGCGTTCCCAGTCTATGCTTACAGACTTAACATGCTGTTACAAATGTAAGAGGAAGCTCCTTCTCCCACTCCTTTTTTTTTAAAGAAAGAATATTTTTTCCACCTGCTTGACAGTTTTTCAAACATATTCACTGTCAGCCCTAACAACCTGTCAACAACTGCCATTCTGTGAAAATTGTAGAAGCTGGTTTGAGCACTGTGAGAAATGACACGCATGCCAAAAGGATGAAGTTCCTCAGAAACAGAGGGTGAAAACTTTTGAAAGCTGCTGAAGCCTTTCCAAGTCAAAATGAACAGTCAGATATCTGAAAAATACTAGGTGTGTCATAGCAGATAACTATTTCTCTCTGTCGACTCTCCACCTCTTAAATTGAGGTATATAGGAGAGAACAGACTGGAACATAAATTAGAACAAAATGTTGCGGGAGTCTGAAATTTTGTGATGGTTTTTTGCTTCACTTGTTTGCATCATTGCTTGTGATGCTCTTTCTCTCTCTCCCTCTCCCTCCCTCCCTCCCTCCCCCCTCTCTCTCTCCCTCTGATTGAATGCCCAGTCTAAGGGCTTATTTAGACTTATTTCAGTAATAACTTGCTTTGTCAGTTCTTAATTGGGATTGTGACTGTTATATCATACTTTCTCTTTATTGCAAAAAACAAAACAAAACCACAACAACCCAAAACAAGCAAACAAACAAAAGAACCCCTGGATTTTCCTTGGTTGCTTCATTTTATAATGTGGTAAATACAACAGTGGATATGACTGGCTGTGATCAACCAACATACCTAACCCATTCTTTAACTGGCACCGTGGTAAAGCCCATTAGATGCATTTATCCATTTATTTTCTTATTCTCTCACATAAAATCATAGAATCAATCATACAGTTGGAAGAGATCTTGAAAGTCTTCTAGTTCACTTTCCTGCTCAGATAGGAATCCTCAGATAATTCTGTACAAGTGGCTTCTTTGTTTGATAACCTCTGGTGATGGAGCATTCTTGACTTTAGGAGGGAGACTATTTCACAGCTAAAACTTCCATGTTAGGAAATCCCTCCCTATATCTAATTTGAATCTCCCTCTATAAAACGTCTACCCATTGGTGCTTGTCCTACCACTGGGTACTACAGGGAATCAATCCACACAGTCTTCCCTAGGACAGACCCTTCAAACCATTGAAATGCTACTATTGTGTCTCCCTTTAGACCCCCAAGCCCCTCATCATCTTTCTTGCTATTGTCCATGCTTTTCCCAGTTCTTCAGTGGGACAGTGATCAGAGTAGTGTAAAGAACTATTACTTGCTGCAATGATATTTCTGTGGATGTAGCTAAAAATTGCATTGGCTCCCTTGGCAGTTGCAGTCTACTGCTGTCTCATGTGTACTACGATGCCCAGATCCTTCTCATAAATATTACTCTTGAGCCAATTATGTCTCCCAGTTGTCTTTCTATTTGGTATGTTTGTGTTTTGACTTTAATCATCTCATTTTTTCAGAATTTCTCAATCCTCTAGGATGGTTTTCCCTTCACAATTAATATCCAAAGAATCCACCCCATGTCTTCTCTTAATTTACTGAAATAAGCTCTCTTGAAATCTAAAAGCATAATTTGGCCATCTCTGCCTGAAGTATGGTAAAGTTTCCTACAACTTCCTCAACCATTTCCACCCTGTTGCTAAATACTAATAAACTATAACTCTTACCCTAGTTTCCTTCTCCCCATTTTGGGCAATGAAGTTGTCTGCAAAGCATGTTAAGAACCAGATTTGCCACAAAGGATTCCTAGTTGATATTGGGGTATCTGAAATCCTTCATTACCAAAATAGTCTGTTTTTTGGATACCTTGGTTACCTGGCTTGAAAAATTGTATCTTCTCTTTGACTTTTTCCTGATTTTTTTCCTGTTACTATTCAGTCAAAGAGTTACAGCAAAGTTTTCTGTTGGTATCTCACATTTCCATGCTGGTATAGTCATGCTTTATGTATGTGATGCACGCAAACACTCTATCCTTTCTTTGGTTCTATTTCTTTTGAACAGATTATACCTTTCCAGTATTAAATTCAAATCATGTGTTGCATCTTACCAGTTTTCAATAATATTATATTTGCACCTTTATATTAAGACTTCAAGTGGCAGTCATGTTGAAACTGCCTTAATTTAATATGTTAACAGCCTTAATGTATAATTCTGAGCTGATTTTTAATCTGGGGTTGATTTACACAAATGAACTTGGCAGATAGAAAACCGAATGCAAGGAAAAGTATATAAGCAATGATCTTGCCTTCTGGTCTCCAAATGGATCTCTTCTACTGCAGGTGATTTGAGCACTGTGACTTAGAAATCAAAGACAATTTCATTTCTCTAGGTTTGCATTCTATGAATGGATTGGTGACCATTAAACAAACCAATCAGATTGCCCTTGACGAGTCCTTGTTTGTTTCTGCAATGAATCTCCCAGAAAGGTTTTTTTTCTAGTTTTTAATGCCTTATCTTTATGCAAAATTAAACAGGATATTGACTTGGTTTGTCTCATGCCACAAAAGTTGCAATAACATTGTGTTTTGTAAACCGTACATATCACATTTCTGCCCTGGCTTCCATTCCTTATTCCCGTCTTCTAACAATGTAGTATTCACATTTAACTGATAACATTATTTCTCGGTACTATGATGGCTATTTTCTCTCCCCACCTTCTTCGTTCAGTACAGTAGCCTGAGTTGTTTGTCTGAAGCCAGAAAGTATGTATTGTAATCAGAAAGCATTCCACCTTCTGATAGCCATATGGCATTGAAAGAAGAGAAAGGAGAGAGATAAGTCCTTTTTGTTGTTTAATAGGTACATCCATTTTATTAAAAAGTCACAATATCATCATCTCTTTCTAATAACACAATGTTTGCAATAGAGAAGAATGCAGGACCCACAGATAGAGAATCAAAATGTGGTAAAATCATGTTGATATGGACCAATCTGAGAGTGTAAGGTAGATGTTCCTTTCCTTTGCATGCTGGGAAATAGTTATACTGGAGCCGTTGTCTCCCCCCCCTCACCCCGATAATGGTCTATATAGCCTCCATGTTTTTATAAGATACTTCTTTCCATATGGAGCCTGTTGATTCAATGCAGTGAAAGTTCCATCAAGTGGACCTCGCTGTCAATATCCAGGTTCTTTGTGGTCTTTCACATGTAAACAGCAAGTTCAGTTTGCACTAGGAACATTTCTGAAACATTTCTTTGTGACTTTATCTAATACCAATCTTGGTACCTTGCCCAAACAAAAAGATTTCAGGCAGTTTGTGTAACATAAACTCAAATGTTCCTGTGTCATTCAACAATCAATACACCCTGATTAGCTTCAACATCTAGCCAACTAAAAACCACCAGAACAAAATAAAAAGTAGCCCAAACTCCTAGAGTCCATTTATCTGTTGTAGCAAGATAGTTTTAACTGCCGTGAATAAAAACTAGTAGGTTAGGGGCCAAAGAAACCTCAAAAGACAATGTCTTCCAGATTGTTGGCATTTCATTGTGGTGTGGTGTAGTGATTTTAAGCATTCTCTCCTGGGATGAATGCATAGGCTTAGTCGATTCCTGCCCTGGTGGCACAGTGGTTAGAGTGCAGGCTAACTCTGCTCACTGCTAGGAGTTCGATTCTAACTGGCTCAACATTGACTCTGCCTTCCATCTTTCTGAGGTAAAATGATTGTTGGGGAAAATATACTGACCCTGTAAACTGCTTAGAGAAGAATGTAAAGCACTGTGAAGCAGCATATAAGTCTAAGTGCTATTGCCATTCCAGTCATAAGAGATGGACCGAGTACTGAGCCCATGTTATTAATTAGAAGTATGTTTGTAAATTGTATATTTCATCCCATCCATTTTAATGCCATATTAAGAACCTTTCTCTATATAGCCTCAGAAAGGATTTACTCTGAAATGTAGGATTTCTTCCTTCCTTCCTCCCTCCCTAAATTTTATCAAAACAATGTTTATACCGTGTTTCTCATATAATAAGGCTGGGTCTTATTTTTTTGTGAGCCCCGAAAAAATGGCTAGGCCGTCTTTTTGGGGGTGACTTAATTCCCCCCCTTTGCATCTTCGGGCAGGCGGCGACAGCTTGGATGTTGACCTCGGCATTGGTGGGGCACTTCGTATCGGGGTCAATGCAATGCAGCACCATATCCGGGTGTGCAACCAAAGTACTTCCTAATGGCAAGCCCCCCCACCATTCCCCCCATTTTGCATATTTTAATATAGGCCTTAATTTGAGAGGAGGGGCTTAATTTCATTTCATGCCTATAAAACATGCTGGGACTTCCTATTGGGGGAGGCCGTATTGTTGGAGAAACAGGGTAGTAGGAATAGGCGTCTGAGGGATAGATGGGGCCATTATCTTCATTTCATGCCATGTTTATTTGATTCAGAGATATTTTGCAAATGTTCAGGATTTGTTTTGGGGGTTTTGTTGTTGTTGCAAAAGAAGCCTTTCCCTTCCTTTCCCAACTGCTGTGTAAGAAAAGAAAAAGAAAGAGAAAAGCAGATATCAGAGGGGGGGGGGGGAGAGAGAGAGAAAGTGGGGAATGTGTGGCACCATCAATCACTGTGAGGCCCCAAGGAGATTACATGCAATAAAGTGTAATTCTGAGAAAAAAAGTTGCTTACCCCTAGTGATTTTAAATATTTTCCAGCAAGAATATTAGTGGAAAATACTAGTGTAGCATTTACTTTTTAAAAACGTTATAATAACAGCTTTTGACTTGCTCTATGAAGCCTGTTCAATTATGTATGAGACACACATTTTTGTCCATTTTCAACTGTCCACCCTAATCAGAAAGCTAATGCTGGATGTGCAGTGATGGTGAAGTAATGAATGCTACTGAGATACATAATGGCGACCTCAAAATGCAATATGTAAAAGCCAACACGAGAAGGATGTTTTCTCTTCAACAGAAAACCAAAGAAATAGCTTTAGCCTGGATAAAACCAAGCAATGAATATGAAAGGGGCCTTCCTAATTGCTATCGCAAATGCCTAGCTGGAAAAAGTTAAACTTGACTGGTTCAAACTTTGAGATGATGCCAAGGAAATGATACCTTTCTAGACCACTTAACTTGGAGATCAAGTTGCATAAAAGTCTTAAATGAGTCCCCAAGGCATTCCTGCTCAAATATTTCTAGGTATTTACCATGTGAAACATTCTTCCATGTGCAAAGGTTTTGGAAAACTATCATGTCTTTCTAAGTCCTTTTATTTATGAACATGTACATTGTATTCCATTCTTCGAGAATAGAGAGTGGGGTGATATCTAGGCAGTGCTAAACAATTATCTAGGTAGTTTTTCTTTAGCAAGTAAGGTCGAGAAATTTCCTTGGGAAGTCAAATCCATATGTTCTGCCTTTTGTTTTTATTTTAAACACACACACACACACACACACACACACACACACACACACACAGGTTGTGCTTCTCACCTTCAAAGTAGACCAAAACCAATCCATTATCAATAATGTATAAAACCTAATTCTGTAAGCCATCAATGATCTGGAGGCCTTTTGGAGACATCTACCTTATCCACAGCAGAGCAAAGACAAGAAAAAAGAGGTCTTCTACAGAAATTCTGATGCTAATGACCAAGTTTGTATAGGAATAAATCTTGCTGATCTTAAGGGGAATATAATTCAAATAATCATGCATTGTATGTTGTTGTTGTTGTTGTCTTGGGGACAGGGGATGGGTGTTAATCATTTAAATAACTTTATTGCATTCATATCTGAACTTTATTCAGTATATGTAAGTATGTATTTCCCTCTTTGTGCACTGACAACATTACTTAGTTTGGTAATGAAATGTTTGCAAAGAAAGCACCAAGCTCAGAGAGCACCAAGGATCCCATAGTTCAACTCTGAGCTACAATTATTTTCTTCTATCAATAGTTCCTTCTTTACTTTGTTGTTACAACAATCCTAAGGAAACAGATTAAAATAGATTGAATGGTGATAATCTACATGATGTTTCATTACTTAGTGAAGATTTGAATTTGATTTTTCCCTTATTCTACCAAAATATTCCTATCTGGTAACCTCTGGACATATTATATGGCACACCCTACAACTAAATATTCAGAGTCTACTTAGACTTACATACAGAACGTTACAGCTCTCTCTAAGCAGTTTACAAAGTCAGCATATTGCCCTCAACAATCTGGGCCCTCATTTTACTGATCTCGGAAGGATGGAAGAGTGAAGGAGTCAGCCCTGAGCCAGTGAGAATCAAACTTCTGGTAGTCAGCAGAATTAGTCTGCAATACTGTGTTCTAACCACTGCACCACCACGGCTCATCCCATCCCATCCCATCCCATCCCATAGAATACAATAAATTGGGGAAGGAAGGGTCAAGTGGGGAGTTAGCCTTGAGTCTTTGTGCAGCTGCAAGAGAATAAGCCTGAAACCACCCACCCAAGATTCCATGGGACCTTATCTGTTTATTCCCAAGGGAAGGCAAACAGACTGGGGAGATCTTGTAATATAGGTAGAAGGCAATAAAGTAGCTGACTTGAATCTTTCACCAGTGAACCTGGTTGTTGGCAGCTGGCAGATGGTAACATTCAACTTTAGAACTAGAAATCAGAAATACTATGTTAATATTATAACCAAAGGCTTTCCACAGATAGATATGATTTTCATGGGAGTAATACTGAAACTGAGAATAGAAAAGGGATTAGAACAAGACCCATCCACAAACTTGCCAGTGATTGATGTTTTTTTAAACGCATTATAGTTTTCTAACTAAGCTTCAGAGCGTGGATCCTGATCTATCTTTGACTTACATTTCCAATGCTAAAGTAGGCAAATTAGAAGAATTATTGCTGGTTCATAAGAATTCCACAATGCAGTAAAAATAATTGGTTTAAAAGAGTGGTCTTTGATTTAGCACTAAAATTCCTTAATTATCACTTCAGGTGTTCTTTTCTTCAGACTCCTTTTCTCTCCCTTAATCTGTAATTAATTTAAGTGCAACAAAATTAAAGCAGGTAATGCATATCATCTTTACAGACAATTATCCAGGCCTAACCTCTCCACCCCAGGATGGCATTTAGTTTTTAATCCTTCCATAGAAACAATCATGGACCAATTAAGTGGATGACATTATATCCTCCAAAATTGGGAGAAGACAATAGGTTGGCTCCAGTGTAGCTTGGAAGCCTCTTCATGCAACAGAGGTAGAACTTTAATGAGATTTGAGCCATTGGTGCAAATTGTTCATACCTTTTTGCAAAGGGCACATCACAGACAGCTGAGTAATAATAAAGCTCCAGGTTTCCATTAAAGACATAAAATTGAATGATAAAGGAAGGAATATGAGCCTCATGCTTCCAGGAACGGCTAGGACAGAACTGGTAAGCCATAGATTTGGCCTGGAGAGCTGCACCAACATTGCAAGATGGATCATTTCCTTTACAATTGTTTTCTGTATTCTGGAGTGACCTGTATTTACCAAGGCAAATTATTGATTTATTCTCACCATGAAAGCATCCAGTTCTGGCTGGAATTGTCTTTACATAGTGGGTAAAATCTCAGCTTGGATGCCATTCAGTTTGAATACTATTTGGGAAAGACAAAAGAAGATTCTTGATTGGGAAATAAGCATGTGTATTCACAATTCAGCCCCTTTTATTTTCATAGGACTTAATTTTCTATCGCTGGCTCAAATGTTAATCTGTTCATTGATTTTTCCTTCCTCTTTTGCTTTCACAGTCCAAGAATCATTTTAGATTTATGAAAAAGAGAAGGTTTAGCTATCAAGAAAATGAATACCTTTTGCTTTTCAGCACACAATAATATAAAGTGTTTTTGACTCCCTGAATAATAGATTGAATCTTTTTATTACTTCAGAAAATCTAAATTATATTTTCCAAAGAACAAAGCATGAAATTAGCATTTTAATATGTGATGGTGCATTTTTCCCCTGAGAGCCTTATGTAACGGATCCTTTGTTCAATTGTGTATTTAATTTTAGGTAAACAGAAAGTTTTGGGACTTTTGATTGACTCGTATTCTGACATTTCCAACTCTTCAGCAGAGAATGTTATGGCCACACTGCATGTTTTACTACTACTGCTACTCTTTAAATTGTTAAAACTAGTAACTAGACTTCCCTTAACATTTTCAGTTTTCTGAGAAATTGGCAGCAGAAGTCTGAAAAATAATGAATTTCAGCCCAGCAACGACTTTTCCTTTGTGGGAGATGCAAAGTGTGCAAAACTGTATTAAAATGTGTATCCATAATTTTCTCTCTTGTCTTTGAATAAAGCCACAATCTAGCTAAAGTTAAGGTTTCTCTCCACCCCTGTCCCTTTCTCCTGATTTAAAACGTGTCCTTCATTTTTGTCTGCATAAAGTCCATAGTTTTTCTAGCTGTTGATATGGATGCAAAGAGCAATCAGCCTCTTGGCAGGTGTGTGTTTCTTTTATTCTTCTTGAAGCATAGCAAGATAATGGCCACAAAGCTCTCAGGACTCAGGTAGAAGTCACGGGATAAGTCAAACAGTATTTTAAATAACAGAACATGGAGCTTTTCAGAGAGAGATGACAGAAGCATATGTTAGGGGTGCCCTGGGACTTCCATAAAACATCAATGAATGCCGGGTTTTGAATATATTCGGTATTGCTCATTTTATTGACAGGCTGTCATAACTGAGCAACAGAAAAAAACAAAACTGTAAACCACAACAGCAATCCAAAATAAATTGCTGCCAGACGACAAAGTCAATAGTAGCCTCATAATTCTCAGACAATACACAGTAAGTTCCAGGAAGAACAGAGAAGATGTCTAATTCAGAAGGGTTTGGTGAGATGAGCAGTGGATTGATTAAGTCTGTATCAATGCTCAACCTGCAGATACTACATTTGTGTGTTAAAAGCTATGATTGCCTCAAGAATCATTTTATGCATGAGGTATTTATGGGCATTAATACAATACTTCAATAAAGTAATCTTTATGGGATTGGGCATATGATTTGATGAACTCCTTCACACATTCGTTTGTCCCCACACATATGCTGATGCTTCCCTTGATAATATATGATGTATTTTGTATAATTCTCTGTGCATTTGTACTTATATTCAATGTGTCCATAAACATTTTGTACAGTTGTATAGGTTCATATATGTGCAGTCACACATATCCTTGTGTGCTCGTGTACATACATTTTGTTGTGTTTTCCATTGACATATTCATAGATGCCTTGCATATTTGCATACATATATTTATATTTTACTGTTGTTTTGCACTTCTGGTTGGATGCTAACTGCATTTTGTTGCCTGTATCCATGGCAATGACAATAAAGTTTAATCTAATCTAATCTAATCTAATCTAATCTAATCTAAAATGAAAGTCCGATTAAACTAATGTATTGCTACTTATACCTATGCACAGGCATCTTCTCAACTAACAGTTAGCACCTGCTTGAATTTAGAAAAGGCCCAATGGAAGTTAAGGGAGGTTGGATTTAGTTCACTTGTGACTACGTAGAGATTCTAGGCTGATTCCTCTTTTAACTCCACCCCCAGGATCTGCCAGTCCTTCTCCTTTAGGGGAGAGTATATGGACTCACCCACAAATACTGATTAATTAAATTTGTATGCTGCCTATCTCTCTACTCTGGGCAGCTTACAATATGATAAATAACAGAACAAAAGACGGACAGGATAAAAACATCAGACATTTGTTTATTTTGCTCTATATGAAGAGTCGTTGTGGCACAGTGGTTAGAATGCAGTACTGTGGGCTACTTCTGCTAACTGCCAGCTGACTGTAATTTGGCGGTTTGAATCTCACCAGGCTCAAGGTTGAGTCAGCCTTCCATCCTTCCGAGGCTGGAAAAATGAGGACCCAGATTGTGGGGGGCAATAGGCTGACTCTGTAAATTGCTTAGAGAGAGGGCTGTAAAGCACTGTGAAGTGGTATATAAGTCTAAGTTTTATTTATTATTTATTTATTATTTATTTATTTATTTTATTTTATTTTGCCAAGCATGTATTACATAACAGATATTAGTATAAACATGATTATTAATACATAAAATGGATATGAATACAAACGAAACATTAGGGGTGGTAGGCACGTTGGTGTGCTTAGGCATGTCCCTCACTCTGAGGAAAGGGGTGAAGTCAACAGTTGACAGTCTAAGGTTAAAGTTTTTGGGGTTTGGGAAAGAAACCACAGAGTCAGGTAGAGTATTCCAGGCATTGACCACTCTGTTGCTGAAGTCGTATTTAGAATAGAATAGAATATGTTGGAAGGGACCTTAGAGGTCTTCTAGTCCAACCCCCTGCTTAGGCAGGAAACCTTACAACACTTCAGATAAATGGTCAGCCAATCTCTTCTTTAAAACTTCCAGTGTTGGAGCATTCACAACTTCTGAAGGCAATTTGTTCCACTGATGAATTGTTCTAATTGTCAGGAAATTTCTCCTTAGTTCTAAGTTGCTTCCTGCAATCGAGTTTGGTGCAGTTTACCTTGAGTTTGTATCTATTGTGTGCTTGTGTATTGTTGTGGTTGAAGCTGAAGTAGTCATTGATGGGTAGGATTATATATTAAATATATTAAATAGTATTACTATTTATTTTTATTAATAATACTTATTTGGCTACCTAACTCACTCCTGGTGACTTACATGGCTTACAAAGATAAAATCCCAGGACAATAATCAAAAAATCCCCATGTGCCTGTCTACAATATTTAAAGTTAAAACACTAAAATTTATATTAAAACAGCTAAAGGAACTAATGTGTAGATGGGGATAGGTTCCAGAGCATACCCTTCTTCTTCAGCTTGTGGGGTGGACCATTTATTTGGCTGATCAGTTTTTTATGCTCTCCTCTAGAAGCTCAAGATGCCATATACAGCATCTAATTCTATTCTCCAATAATTGCACCAGATAGATTTTCTGAGAAATATTAAGTTAAAAAAAAAACTTGCATGGCTGAAGAGACATATATTTAGGTATCTTCAGTCCTAGTTCAAACCTTTCCTTACTGTTGTAACTCTAGCTCTATTTAATTGTTTAAGTTTGTTAAAATATAAAACAAAATTATGCACAGTAAAGAGAACTTTGTACATATCCAAATGCCTTTGGCAAAAAAAAAAATGTCTGAGTTGAATTAATGCAAAAGGAAAAGCTGTCTTATGTTTCTTGATTCATCATTAGTGAGCTGCGTAATTTGATTATAGCTTATAAAGAAATCAATGACGTTCCTTTTCTTGAATTCTACTTCTTGTAAATCACTAGCCCATGCCAGCATGATCTTCTAAGTAAAAGGACACACAGAACTAGAGCAACACTACCAAACCTGGTCGTGTGTTTGTGTGTGTGTGTGTGTGTGTGTGTGTGTGTGTGTGTGTGTGTGTGTGTGAGAGAGAGAGAGAGAGAGAGAGAGAGAGAGAGAGAGAGAGAGATGAACCTTATCACCAAGTTCCAGAAAATAGATATAAATCTGTAACTGAATTGTGGAGGCTAAAGATTTTAAACAGAAAAGGTTTTAGAAGAGAAACTATCAGAATGTTAAGTCCAAGAGAGGTCCAAGCCCCTTTGCAGCTTGTTACAGAAAGATTTGTAGATTGTTTCAGAGTTGGGAAAACTATCTTACTTTAATCCAAATGCTGCAAGCAGTTATGTGCAGAAAACATTTCAGGACTGTTTTCTCCAGGTAAAATCCATTTGATCCTACGAAGTTTAGCAGGGAGATATTGCTCTGGGCGCCCACCATGTGAGAGACCAATGGCCTTGAGATGTAAAGGATGGCACTTTCCTGACTTCAGAAAAGTTTGCTTTGTTTGGGTTGGTTTCTAAACATGGACCTTGTAGAAGATTTATTGATCCTCTTCCATAGGGCATTTTGAAAGGAAGATTTTAATTATAACAGGACCTGTTCTTTTGATGTTGGTTTGCTGTTAGGATTGTCTTCAGATGCATGTATTGTGACCCACCTTAATCTTTTCCATCAGTCTTCCTAATGGATAAAATGTTATTTTTCATGGAGACAATCCATTTTCCTAGTCAAGAGAATCGGTTTATTTTTTCTTCTCACAAATAAATTTTGCAGTTGATATCTTCTCATTCTATTATCTGAGTGTTGTTGTCATGATACTATACAATACCCAATTCATTCTAATCTCTGCTTGAGGGCAAAAAATATTTATGGCATACTTTAAATAAAACATATTATGTGTTTGTAGGAACATATGTATCATTGTCCCTCTAGCTGAAGCAGATGTAGTTTCTGTCAGGGTGTGCTCACAGCTTCATGAAGTATTCATGACCTGGCATTGCATAAGAATGAAGGCAGAGCAAATTTCTGCTATAGTAAGTCCTCATTTTGCTGTTCCTGAATTTATTTTTATTTTTCATTTTATTTTTTCAGTGGGTTAAAAGAAAGGAATCTTTCCTCATTTTGTGACTGTTGGGACAAGGGTAACAGAAGTGTAGATGTCCTTTAGAAAGGAAGGGAAATGAGATTAAGGCCATGAATCTTGTCCAACCAGGTCTCCCATCAAATTCAGTTGCATGTTTCCATGTAAATCTAACATGAATTTTCCCCCAGGCTACTGACAATCCAAGCCGGTAAACACATGTCATGAGTTATGGATTGTTGAGCATCTCTTTCTGCCTAAGAAAAAAAGAAGAAGAGGGAAGTCATATTAATGTCCCAGTGTTGGAAGGACAGCCATTCGGGAGAATTATGTTCAAAAAAATGATAGTAACTAATAAGAGGATGAGTTTTGCCTTTTTTGACCTTCTCCTTAAACTATCTTACCCCTATTCTCTTTCTACTTTATCCATTCTTTGTCTTTTCTTGGGAGCAAGGGTGTGCTGGACACGAATTCACAGTCACTCTGTGAGATGGGTGGTCTTTAAAATTTGACAAATATATAAATACATCTGACCATTTTGCAAGGAAGGACATGTGATTTACAACAGTGGTAGTAGTTGTGCACTAGTATAGGGATGGGAAGCCCTGGGATACACATAGCCTTCTGATACTTTATTTGTAATTTCTTAGTACCTCAAGTTGATGCCAGGAAAATCCAGCAATAAAATGGTTAATTTTAATTTCATACACAAGGATGAAACGATGCAGACAGAAAATCTGGTTGGTTTGCATGCGATGTCTGAGTCAAAAAACCAGTTGAGGTAGATATTTACAGACTCTGGATTCTAGTATAAGTAGAATCTGTGAATCCAGTCAATTGTGATAGCTAAACCGACCATGGTTTAGCACAATGTGGGAGCCAAGTAAAAGGTTTATATCTTTGTGTCACAACCTACGTCCATACGCTCATTATGAATTCAAAATTCAATCCCATAAATATCATCTTGATATAATATTTTGGCTTCTTAAATGCATGGAAATATTCCGGATTTTCTTACAATTCATGTTATACCACAAAGTCTTTTCTTAGAAATTGCAATACAAGTCTCAGCAATAAATCAGTTAATGGTTTCACTGAAATGCAGGAAGAAAACAGGCTGTCAGCTGACCCATTCATGAACTTTCTTATGCAACATTTTCTGTGCTTTTCATTTTGATAACTGGTTATTACAGAGAGGGCAGAAAGCAAACTATGGCAACAAATGCAAAACATGATATCGTTCGGTTTTATTTTTTAAGTGTTACCAGTAAATACAGTCAAAAAGCCAGAAGTTTTGCAAATTGGCTAAAATCAATGGCTAAAAGTTAATAGAGCTGTTGCAATAGGAACAAGGTGAATTCTTGTTGAAATAATTCTGCCGGGGGCCTCGTTGTGCATTTTGTGGATGGGGACTTGTAAGACTAAATGTTCCATCATGCAAAACCCCAAATACTGAAAACTGACAAGGAGAAAATGTCAGTTGTGGACCATGTGTGGGCCTGAGGTCAGCCAGCAATTGGGGTTTAGGACCTGTTTTGTGCTGAGCTGGAAACCAAATGGCTGCTTACAATTCTCCACCAATTTCTGGCCAAAGAAATTGGATGATCTCTAGGGTGAAGAGGTTTTCCAAGAGTTTCTCAATTTAATATAAGTAATCATGAATCTCTGTGTGGGAAAATGGGCATTTTTATAGTGGTTGGGAATATGATGAAAATTGCCATGGATGTCCCTCTCCAAATGGTGCCAATGAAAGGTAGGGATCTTTGCAGAATATAAATAGTGAAGCTGTGAGGAGTAGACACATATAACAAATAACAACTCTTAGGACCAACAGTCATTGAAATCACAGCATATGAAGATGAGAAGAAAATTTAACTCCCTTCTCTTTGTCTCCTCCTCCTCCTCCCTTAAAAAGTATCTTGGGGTTCATTATATTGAGCACATTTTCCTTGAGACATCAAATATCAGAAACCTTCTTCACCCCTTCCCTCTAACCTTGAAGGATCATAGTTTCTTTTCTTTTTTTTGCTTTTCAATGACATTATGGAAATAATTGGTCAACGAATATTCTGGGAAAACTAACAGCCTTCCACCATGCAGCCAAACTGGTGAAGTTAGATCAGCTGAAGAGCTGACTTCTTCCTTCCCACTTTGGGAAGTGGTAGGAAACTGCATGAGCAGTGAATATTCCAATTATCTTCAATTTTCTCATCAATGTCACATCTAGTTTAGGTCTCTGTGCTGTTAGTTATCTGTGCGATTGTCCTGTACTGGTTTAGGAGATCTGAGCATGGAATATTCTCCTAGGACCATTAAATGAGTAAACTTTTTCTGATAGTCTCCTGAAGCCATTAGTACAAAAAGGCTAATTGGGGGGAAGGACTATAATTGCTCAGCAGGTGGAATTGGCAGTTCTACAGAGCTGGCTCCGTTCCTATAACACACTGCGCTGTATTTCATAATAAAGATGTGTCTCTTTTATTAGCATAACTTGCTCTTTGATTTGTTTCAGTTTTTATGATGTTTAAACAAACGGATTTGGACAGTTAAAATCCCACTTAGGCTTGATGCATTGTATCTGCTTGACACACAATAACATTGATTTATAAGAGGCGATGAATCTCTAATTAGATTTTGACAGGGTTGTTGCAGGCAGAAAAGTTATTGGAAGTCCTCATTTGGAAGATGTAATGAAGATCGTCTTTTAATTAACCAATTCCCTTCCCAAAAGCTGTAACCAAAACACACTTTTGTTTTTGACCTGTGGCACATCTGCCTTCTGAAATGCATTCTTCCATAGGATGATTTATACGGCAAGCTTTAAAAGTAATATTTAGAATTTGCTCCCACCATGTATGGTCCATGTTTGGAAAGATACCAGATCTCAGCCACAGAACAATTTCTTTAGTTAATAAAAATATACAGGGAGTCCTCAACATACAACAGTTTGTTTAGTGATGTATGACCGTTTTTCAAAGTTACGACCTTGGCAGCATCCCCACAGTCATGTCATCAAAATTCAGATACTTGCCAACTGGCTTGTATTTATGACAGTTGCAGTGTCCTGGGATCATGTGATCCCCTTTTATGACCTCCTGACAAGCAAAATCAATGGGGAAGCAAGATTCACTTAACAACCATGTTACTGATTTAACAATTGCAATGATTTTTTAAATTTTATTTTAAGCATAGCTTTCAGTTGAAATAAAGTAAGTTTATGATTATGCTATACATTTTAAGTTACATCTTCAGTTTTTTTTTGGATTGCCTTATATATAAGTGAAATGAAGGAGATAATTAAACAGTAAAAAAAAAAATCATCCCAGTGTAAGTGAAACAGTCATAGATTAATTTAGCTCAAAATATTGATTTTTTTTTTTCAAATATATACCAAGGAGATAACTGAAACATAGCCAATAAAAAGTAATCGCATTGAGTATACTTCTTTTGGCCAACAGGCAATTTAATGGCTCTATCATAAGTTTTTTCACCTTGGTGGTCCTGCAGCTCAAAATATCCAGGTCAACCTGGGTTGAGTAGATAAAGAACACATTCTGGCTGCAAAAATACAAATGGCCACAAGATGGCAGCAAAGAAATGCAGAACATTTGAACTGGCACCCTAATGTTTATTTTTTGCAGGCCAGATGTGGTAGTTCTAACTAAAAAAAATTTGGATGATGCCTATCAGATTTAGATTTAAGATAAGTGAGATGATTATTGGAAGAAATGAAGATCCAAAGTAACTCCTTTGGTCTTGGTCTTTTAGAAATTACCTTCATTCCAGGAAATCAAAAAACCATACATTATTTTAAGATTTTCAGGATCAAAATGTTGAGTAAGTTACAAAATACAAAGTTAAAATCTTCTAGCTGAGCTCAGCTCCTGATCTGTTCTTATGTAGTTATGTAATACAGCTTCCTTGAAAGCAACGTGGAACTGGATTTATTTTTTTTTGATATTTTATAAACTTCCCAGCTTGTCCTACAACTTACTCCAGAAATTGCCTTGATGCTTTTACATCTAAATACGACATTAGTCATCCTTAAAAACCCAACTGGTGTTCACCAACAACTTGTACATCAGACTAAGAGATTGCTTTTCCTCTGAGAATGTAGCTTGGCAAGGCCAACTGAAGAGAATTGGAGTGGTTAAAAACAAGATGGCACACCTTGTCCATTCCATAAAGAAAACTTGACCAACTTTGGAGGTGATGTGCTTGCAGAGGGAGGACATGTCACATTACCCAGAGGTTCTAATCTAAACAATATTTACAAAGAGAAAAGGGAACGGGTTTATGCTCAGCTATGCAGGTTGGTTATTCTTAAAGCTCACTAGGCGATTGATGCTTTCCAGGATGGTTTGTTTGTGTGTTTACCAGATATTTAACAGATTAACAGATTTAACAGAGTTGGAAGGGACCTTGTAGGTCTAGTCTAATTCCCCGCCTAAGCAGGAGACCCTACACCGTTTCTGACAGATGGCAGTCTCTTCTTGAAAGCCTCCAGTGATGAAGCTCCCATAACTTCTGAAGTAAGCTGACCAACCATCCTTCTTTAGGATCCTTCTTTTATAAGTTCTGTCCTCTCTCGAAAAGTGTCCTCCTACATGTCCTCCTTTTTGATATTTGAAGACTAACCTGTAAATCTCCGTATTTGATCGATGCCGATCCGATCCATTGTGCGTGATGTGACGTATTTGTATTTGTCATGTCGATTTGTCAAGGCTCAGTACAGTGCGGTGAGACGTGATTATGAGACGCATGTGCTCCACACAGGAGAATTGTTTTGAAAGTGTGTGCCATGTGCAAGAGTGCACCACACACAAGCAGCTTTGTTTTTTTCTCTTCAATTTATTTGTGTCCTTCTCATTGTAAAAAAATTGGTCACCTTATCTGAAGGCAACTTCTGTTCTATTGGTTGATTGCTTTCACTGTCAAAAAATTTCTCCTTATTTCCAGGTTGAATCTCTCCTGGATCAGTTTCCATCTATTATTCCTTGTCTGGCCTTCAGGTGCCTTGGGAAATAGCTTGACCCCTTCTTCCTCTCTGTGGCAGCCCCTCAAATATTGGAACACTGCTCTCATGTTTCCCCTGGTCCTTCTTTTTCATGACCATCCAATTTTTTTTTAAAAAAGAGTGTAAAATTGGGTGCAACTCACTCAAAGATCACTTTGCTTAGCAATGAAAGTTCATTCATAAATTGAAGATTACTGATACAATAATAACCAATTCAAAATAATGATAATAACAGGTAAAGATTGTGAGAATGACAGACTGAACAAAGATGACACAGAAGAACTTCACTGGGTTTTCAAGGTCCTTCAACACAACAGCACGCGGGGGCCAATAAACCTTAGCCCTTCATTTGTGATTTTTCAGATTATTTTGAGTGTGAAAAAGTAGAACTGCACACTTTTTTCAACACTGAGGGGTCTAAATATATGCAGGATGTGTTGGGGGCCACAGCAAAAAAGTGGGCACATCGAAGATAGAGATTATGTATTCACTGATATGGAATCTGATTCCTGGAATTTCCATCTCAGCCAGCAATTTAAAAACATCATGAAATTAATCTTTGAGTGCACTTTTTCTTCAAGCGTCTATTCCTAAATGATTTAAAATACATATTTTTAATGCACTTTTTTTTTCTCCTTTTGGGGCTGTCAGCAGCAGCATAAAATTCAATAAGGCAAAATCTAAAAGATAACCCACTTTCTCTGCCTCATATTTGCAAATTATTCAAGCATTCTGAATACAAACATGTTTCAAGGCTACCAGTGTGTTGCTGCTTGAATCTTACAGAGGCTGAGAGAATTCAGAATAATTTGGTTATTCTACTTTTGGCCGGAGGAAACTTGCAGAAAATTCAACAGCAATCTTGTTAGTATAGATCACTACAAACCAGGACATACATTTTTATTATTGCTTAACCCTATACATAATTATGAATGCATACTTATCTAAATTCTTGACTTTCATTTTTTAACCATTATTTTAACCACAATTTTTTAACAGATTACCTTGGGGTACCCCATTTTTCCTCACTGCCCTTCTCTTAAGTGTGCAAGAACAGACTGTTACAAATAAAAAAAAAATTCCCTCAAACCTAGGCACAGATTATGTTAAAGTGGCTATGTATATAGCCAGTAATACTCTTTAGCAGTTCTGGTTTAACCTGAGTCAGCCCTGAATTAGAGAAATCCCTTTTTCTGACCATTGTGAGTTATGCTGGTTGCTAAAACGAATGGCCATAAATTGAGGACTTCCTGTACTGGCAATATGGGAGACAGGTGGCCCAATGCAGTATTACATTTCAGGTGTTATTGGATCATCTTTACCAGAGAACCTCTTCACTGCTCCAACTGAGAAGTGACATTTTGACTCTAGATCTTTCATTGCTATGTTAAGAGGGGACTGGTTTAGATCCTTTCTGTTTGGTTCTCCGAGTCTTCTGCTTTGGTGGGCAGTTCAGAAGATGGAAATTTCCCAACAAGATTTCAAATGCAACATCTGTAGTATCTTCCATTCAGCTGTCAACAGTTGGAGTAGCTCTTATCCTCATTGGCCACTGTCGGAAACAGGAAGTTGGTCTATATAAATGTTTGGTTTAATGGAGATAATAACAGAGTTGAAAGGGACCTTAGAGGTCTTGTAGTCCCACCCCCTGCTCAAGCAGGAGACCCTATACCATTTCAGACAAATGGCTTCTTAAAAAAAATCTCCAGCGATGGAATGCCCACCACTTCTGGAAACCATCCAGAAGTTTGTTTCAGCTTCAGCCCAGCACTTATTTAACAACTTGGGCTCCGTTGATGCAAAGTTCATGTAATATGCATGCCGAGGGATAAATACTTTCTGTATGTAATTACTTTAAAAGAAGCTGGGACAGCTGGCATTTTATATCAAGAGCACCCATGGGTGGAACAGCTGTTAGTCTTCTAGAAAGAAGCTGCCCTGTTCAATCTTTCTTTCTCCCGGAGTAGCACTGTTACTAACCCTCAATGGGAGCCTAAACGAACAGATGGGGGAGGGGAGTTGAAGGGTTGAGTAGACTCAATGCAACTACAGAGGCTGGTTTTCCTGGATTATACAAAATTAGGTGAAAACATATGAATGAAAGACCAATATAAAGCTGCACTGAATATTGTTAAGTCCCAATTTAGGAAGGATCTACTTCTTGTTCAGTCAATGATGGGTTTGGAATTCTTCCCTTTTTTGTGATACATATTTGATTTGTTTCACCCTAGATTTAGATTACCTGTGTTCAGTTCCAGAAGGAGACAACTTCTCCCAAAGGGACTTTTTCGGATGAGGAGACATTCTGTCCTTGAAAAATCATTGGAGAAGTTTTCCTTCCCGTGGGGAAATTCACAGAAATTGCCCAATTGATTTCATTGCTTACAAACTTGGTGGAGAGCTGCATGGTGTCCATGGAATTAATAATGCCATGGTTGGCATTAAAATAGTTTTAAGCAAGCAGCTCTCCATAGCTTTGCCATTTGAAATATCATCACTGTGTATTCTTTTTCTGATATGCTCCTAGGCTATTAAACACATCATTTCCTCTTTGTGTTTTTGTCTTTTTAACTGGATAAATTTGTCTCATAATTCACTTTATATGTGAAAAGAATTCAGTCTTGCAATTCAATCCTGTGAGAATTAAGATGGTTCTGAATTCTAATTGTTAAGGCTGGACTTACCCAGAGATAGATATTTGAACAAGCCATGCTTAAAAAAAATTGACTGAACTCTTCCTGAACGTGTACATAGGAGACATCTGTCCTCCAGCATAATTAAGGTGTCGTTATTATGTGAGCTATTTGCATTGTTGAAGTTCATTGTTGACTCAATCTCTGTGCGCTACTGATAGTTTGAGATGATTAACTGGTGACATGGATGATGCAATTATTCTTGCTAAGGGAATGGGTTGTGGGACTAATGCTTAAGCTGCTTCTGTGTAAACATGCAGAGGAGTAGGAAAAGCAGAAAACTGAAGCAAGATGATGATGATGATGATGATATCCCTTCAGTCGTCTCTGACTCTTGGTGATTCTATGGGCCAGGTTTCTGCAAGTCTTTAGATCTTGCACTACTTCTTTGAACTGTTCTATGCTCTGGCTGGTGTCAGCTTTGATGGTGTCCAGCCACTGAGTTCTTGGCATCCTACTTTCCTATTACCGCTAACTCTTCCAAACATAATTGCTTTCTCCGGTAAATTCTCTCACATGACATGAAGGAAGCTGCAAGCTATATGTTTCAACCCGCTAGCTTTTTAGAACTAGTTTTGGGATTGCAACCCCTCCAAAAGAAATAAAAAAAAGATGTCTCCTTTAAGGAATAGTCGTGAAAGCAGCTATAGGAGGAATGGCTATCATGCTTAAGGGAATTTAAGTAGTTTAACTTATTTAAGGTTAATTACTTAACTTTCATACTTCTCACTGAATAATGTAGTTCTTGATTGTCATTTTAAATCTTTATTATTGAAAGACAAATCATTACATTTTCTGTGACTTTTCCACATGTTAATCCATCGGTCCATTCCATTCTATTTTAATACTATTTTTTTTAAAAAAAATTAAAAGTCTACACACAAAAGTCTACACAAGGTATATATTTATTCATTTCTAGCCTGCTATATTGTTAAAACAAAGCTAAACTATTTTTTCTTACTTTCACCTGTTCTAGATATTAGGTATCTCTCTCTCTCTCTGTGTGTGTGTGTGTAGGTAGGTGTCTTCCAATCACTCTATCTCTCCGCCTAGAAGAAGATATGGGTGAATTTTAGCTTTAATTTACATGGGAGTAAGACCAAATGAACTTAATGGGCTTGTCTTGTAGACTTCTATTTGTACTGCTTGCTTTGCTTTATTACATTAAAACACCATATTGATCTTACTAGATCTTTATCTCAGCCTCTCAAGAACAGAAGTAATGCTAATCAGCTTAATGCTGACATGTGTATAAATCCATACATAATATGAATCAGCACAGTTGGCTTTTGAATGAGCTAAAACCCCGTTTACATTCTGAGTGTGTTTGACTTCAAGATGTTTCCTTCAAATGGGCTAATCAACAAAGAAAAGAATTTAGTCTTGGCTCCATCTTAAATATGATGGTTTTATTGACTTTTGGGTCACAGTGAAATGCCAATTCTGCAATAGAAATATAGGTATCTTAGGCATACTAGCCGACTTTGATTGATATCTTGCCATCCAGTTCTTGAGAGGTCAAACTCTATTTGGGTTCTTAGTCCATTATATTAGCTACCCGACCAGGTAACAGTCAAGATCACATGAAGTGTTAATACCACTTGATAAGACCACACTTGAATACTGCGTCCAGTTTTGGTTGCCATGATATAAAAAAGATGTTGAGACTCTAGAAAGAGTTCAGAGAATAGCAATAAAGATGCTTAGGGGGTGGAGGCTAAAACATATGAAGAATGTTTGCTAGAATTGGGTATGTCTAGTGTAGTGAAAAAAGGACCAGTAACATGATAGCACTGTTCCAACTTTTGAGAGGCCCCCACAAAGAAGAGGGTGTGTGTGTCAAACTATTCTTCAAAGCCCCTGGAGGCAGGACAAGAAACAATAGATGGAAACTAATCAAAGAGAGAACCAACTTAGAAACAAGAATAAATTTCCTGACAGTGAGAACAATTAATTAGTGAAATGGTTTGCCTCTAGAAGTTGGTGCGTCACCAAAGATTTTAAAGAAGAGATTAGACAACCATTTATCTGAAATGGTAGAAGAGTCTCCTGCTTGAGCAAGGGTTGGACTAGAAGACCCCCAAGGTCCCTTCCAATCTTCCAATGTATGCCTATGATTTGTATTGTACCATTACCTACTTTCCTGTTGGAAAAATATGTGTCTTACTCTAGTTTTGTGTTGCTTTGCTCTAACTTTGTTTGTATTTATGTAAGTGTGAGGGGGGCAGGTAAGGGACAGTGGCAATATATTTGCATCTCTCTTAACATATATTCTGTGGAGTAGCTAATTTAACTTGGAAAATTTGAGACCAGAAGAAACAGGGGGCTAGAATTCCAAAGTAAATTAAGATTGTGAAGTTATCCCAGACTGCAGAAATCCATGGAAACAAGCTATGGAAAATAACCATTAAAGACAATGTTAGCTGCCTATTGCAATGTTCCCCCTTTTCTGTAATTGCATTAAATTGAACAACTTCAAATGGATGTGTTAATTGTTATTTGCAGCATCTCTTTAGATTATACGGGTTTTCCCTTGTTGCACGAAGCATCCCTGCCTTTTTTTTTTTCTGGAATAAAGCTGAGGGATGAACATTATGATAGTTATTTTTCAATAATGAACAGGTTTTAGAAATATTCTCCTTTAATGTTTTCAACTGAACTCCTCCTTCAATAGTTGTGAATGGAACTTGGGGGGTTATAGCACTCTGAATATGATGGCCTGATTCTTTGGCTTTGTAATACACTAAGCTTGCTCTCTAAAATCTTTCCAAGCAAGACTTTAATTGTCTCTAAAAATGTCTATCATACTATAGAATAGAATAGAGCTGGGAGGGATCTTGGAGGTTTTCTAGTCTAGCCCGCTGCTCAAAGCAGGAGAACCAGGCTCAATAGCAATAACTGTGAGAGGCATATTGGAGTCTTAATGGACAACCAGCTAAATATGAGCCAGCCGTGTGCTGCAGCAGCCAAAAAAAGCTAATGCAATCCTAAATTGTATTAACAGAGGGATACAATCAGGGGTGGGCTTCTACCGCTTCGTACCTATTTGCTAGAACCGGTTGTTAACATTCTAAGCAGTTTGGAGAAGAAATTACCGGCCTAATCCTGTAAGGAAGGCAGGAAGGAAACATTCTGGTGTTGCTTACAGAAACTGCCTCTCCGTTAATCCTTATTACATTTGTTGGCAGGACTAGACTTCCTGTCTCTGGAACTTCTCTGGAGTTTTTTTCCCCTCCTTTGCTGGTACTTTGCTTGTGTGGAGTGACCATTCAAAGTTACAATGGCACTGAAAAAAGTGACTTATGACCGTTTTTCACACTTATGACTGTTGCGGCATCCCCACAGTCATGAGAGGCCAGGCGAGGAGATGCTTGCCTCAGTATGAGTGATGTTGAGTTGGCCACGCCCAGCCAGTAATATGACCACCAAGCCCTGCCCACCAACTAAGCCATGCCCACAGAACCGGTTGTTAACAAATTTGAATCCCACTCCTGGATACAATCGAGATCAAGTGAGGTACTATTACCACTCTGTAAAGCCTTAGTAAGACCACACCTACTGCATCCAGTTTTGGTCACCCCACTATAAAAAAGATGTCGAAGCTCTAGAAAAAGTGCAGAGAAAAGCAACCAGGATGATTAGGGGACTGGAGACTAAAACATATGAAGAACGGTTACAGGAACTGGGCATGGCTAGTCTAGTGAAGAGAAGGACCAGGGGAGACAGGATAGCAGTCTTCCAATATTTGAGGGGCTGCCGTAGAGAGGAAGGGGTCAAGCTATTTTCCAAGGCACCCGAAGGCCAGACAAGGAATAATGGAGGGAAACTGATCAAGGAGAGATTCAACCTGGAAATAAGGAGGAATTTTCTGACAGTGAGAACAATCAACTAATAGAACAGCTTGCCCTTGGAAGTTGTGGGAGCTTCATCACTTGAGACTTTCAAGAAGAGATTGGACTCCCATCTGTCAGAAATAATTTAGGGCCTCTTGCTTGCGTGGAGGATTGGACTAGATCACTTACAAGGTCCCTCCCAACTCTGAGTATCTGTATCTATACTATTTCAGACAAATGGCCATCCAGTCTCTTCTTAAAAGCCTCCAGTGATGGAGCACCCATGGTTTCTGGAGGCAAGCTGTTCCACTGGTTAATTGTCCTTACTGTTAGGAAGTTTCTCCCTAATTCCAGGTTGCTCCTCTCTTTGGTTAGTTTCCAACCATTATTTCTTGTCCTGCCCTGATGTAATACAAAAAAAAAAAAAAGTAATATGAACAGTACTTTCTTAGAACTTATCTACATTTTGGAAGTAGTCTTCTGATTCAGCATCTTTGAAATCAATGAGGCTTAGGATAGTCTTTATAACTAATTGGCTCATTGATTTCCATTACTTCTCATGAGTAACTTAGTTAGAACACCACTCTACAATAAAGAATAAGAATTTTGAAATACAGCAGGAAAAACAAACAAACCAGGGATGTATAACATCTTACACAGTTGCCAGGTTATTTTGTTTAGGATTTTGTTTACATTTGGGATGCATCTCCTTCAAATGTTATCATATATTTATTTGAAAAAAAAAAGAAGGTGATTATTTTAATCCTAAAACAGGCAACGATTCTTTGGAATATGCAGCAAAAAAGGCAAATTAGCAAAGTATCAAGGTTGACATATGCAGGGATGAGTTCATGCAAGTTACGTAAGATTTGCAACATTCATACTGAGAGAGATTAACACTTCCCTCCACTCTGACCCTCAAACACTTCCAGATAATGATGGGAAATTATGCTCAAACAAATGATCCAACTCTAACACAGCCACAGAAGAAGATGGATTTTCCTGTCTCTACCACTAATCATTTATAAGATCATCCTCGCCTTTCTACAAGGATGATCGCCTTCATATTATGGTTATCCCATGGTAAGAACCTTCATTTATTTCCCCTTGTCCCATAAAAGCTACCACTTTCTCAGTTGCACGAAAAGAGGCACCAAGAAGGAGAGAGAGAGAGAGAGAGAGAGAGAGAGAGAGAGAGAGAGAGAAAGAGAGAGGGAGAGAGAGAGAGCGAGAGAGAGAGAGGGAGAGAGAGAGAGAGAGAGAGAGAAAGAGAGAGGGAGAGAGAGAGAGAGAGGGAGAGAGAGAGAGAGAGAGAGAGAGAGAGAGAGAGAGAGAGAGAGAGAGAGAGAGAGAGAGAGAGAGAGAGAGAGAGAAAGAGAGAGGGAGAGAGAGAAGAGAAGTTCAAGAAGGGAAGGAAGAAGGAAAAAGCCCTCTGAAGAATTGGTGCTTAATTACAACTTAATTAGCATAATTATGCATGCTAATAGCATCTCAAATGAATAGCAGTTGTCAGGAGGTTGGGACCATCTGTAAGAATGTTGGATTAATACATCATTTTTTTATTTCCAACAACGCTGTAACCCTTTCCCTGAAAGCGATTTTCATTAATCAAGTTCATTTTTATTATATAGAAAATTTGGCATTTTTCATTATGGGCCATTATCTTTTCCCCCATGTAGCCCTAATACAATACTAATGAGAGCCCATGTGGCTACTCCAGACTGACAATGGTAGTACAGGTGTATTATTATAATTGTTACAAACAGCATGTTGAACCTGAGGCCTACTAGACCATTCCTCCCAAGACACTCTGGTTTCTGCTTAGTATTATCCCCAAGGCCTGTGACACTTTCCAGGGCTTTGTAAAAAACATACACATTTGTCATCAAAGGTGTTAAAGAGACATAACTACGTTTCTCTGCAAAAAAAACCAAAACAAAACTCGATGCTTTCATCTGCAGCTTCTTACAACCTTCCGTCTCTCTCTGCTACAAATAATTCCGGACTCACTCTTCATGTTTTCTTAAACAGAGAAGATGCGGTGGAATTATACCCCTCAAATTTTGGGGTATAATTATGAGAAGATGTGGTGGAGTCCAGTGGTGGTATTCGATTTTTTTTTACTATCGCTTCTGTGGGCGTGGCTTGGTGGGCGTGGTGTGGCTTGGTGGGCGTGGCAGGGAAGGTTACTGCAAAATTCTCATTCCCTCCCTACCCCACTAACCTGCTTTCCAGGTCCGTTCTCCTGTACAGCAGTGATGGGATTAATTTTTTTTACTACTGGTTCTGTGGATGTGGCTTGGTGGTCATGGCCAGGTGGGCATGACCAGGTGGTCATGGTTAGGTGGTCATGGCCAGTGGTCATGTGACTGGGTAGGCGTGGTTTTTCCCTACCGGGCCTCAGAAAAGCCTCTTGGGAGCAAAAATGGGACAGGGGGCCACACAGCACCCCCATTTTTTTGCCTCTTGGGCCTTAGGGAAGCCTCCTGGGCAAGCAGTATAATAGCCAGGAGAGGGATTGGCTGTGCTGTGCAATTTAAATCGTGCGGCATGGCTGATCTTCGAAAACAGCTGATCAGTGGGAAAAACAAAGGAAATACCTTGATCTTCGGAGCGAACCAGTTCACTCTCAGCTGATTTTTGGAGCTACCAGGCCACACCGGTAAATCCCACCCCTGCATTGGATACAATGCTATAGAAGCCACCAGGTCAAGCTTTTCCCTAACGTTACAGTAATTGCAAATTGATTCTCACAACTAATATTCCTTTCCCTTGGCTGAAGGTGGCAACATTAAAATGAAGTTATTTTGGGGAATAATGGATAACATGAATAATTCCTGATCTTTCTTGCCACGAAAATGGTATGTAATGTATATAGCGCAATGATGAGCTGCTTCATCCCTTTGATCCATCCTTCATCCTTTGACTTGCTAAAACATGGTCTGGGTTAAACATATAGTTATTTCTGCACAAGTGTTTCCAAAAACTAGATTTGAAAGATGGTCTCTTAGGAAACATCTTTCTCATATATTGAGGGAATGCCCCCTCAATGTGCTGAAGCATTTTCTGCAGCAATGCATTTATATATGTAGTCCAGCTTGTACCATTTTCAGTGATGGATGGATGAACTAGGACTATGCATGGAAGTCGACACCTTAGGAAAACTATAATTTGTACTTTCTCACCTATGATGGAATGCCTCTCCTGAAATGCTACCTAACTGTACAATATATCATCTAAACAAATATTTTCTACAGGAGTAGATTTAAACAAATGCAATTCAGTGTAATGTTAATTGATTGATTAATTGTCCATCTAGGATTCATTAAACATTCTCTAACTTACTAATAAACCCAGATTTTTTCCCCTCTAATGCAAATTAAAGACAGTTTCCCTCCATGTATTTCAGATGTAGACACTGGTGTTGGAAGTTTTCGACTGATTCTTAATTCACTTAAAATAGTTATCTAGACATTTAATTAGCCTATAATGACAAGAGAGATAGTAAGTTAGATTTCTCCCATCAACATACTCATGAATTGCCAGTATTTTAGCAATAAATTGCCAGCTAATAAACTTCTTGTAGCTTGCCTTTATAAATGCCAACATAAAGACTTAAATAGTCCTAGTCAAGTTAATTACACATTTAGTAGTTGTGTAATTTTGAATTAATTGCAGACCAAATGGATTTATGGTTCATGTACTTAATAAACCTTGGTAAGTGCCCTTTTAACAATCTATTGGTATTTAGGATGTTGATAGGGGATTTTTGGCTGAAGAACTGAACTTATTCTTGGGTCACAGTACCTTATTCATGATGTATCTTGGAATGCTGATTTTTTATTGATCATAACGAAGTGAGCATCATCTTACCGTAAAATTTGCAAGTCTGTTTGAGTTTAATCCTAAAATATGCATTTTTTTTACCTAACTAGAGCAAGAAGGAAATTTGGTCCACTTCTTTTTATCCAGTTTATAAAAATATATCTGCTTCTTAGCACTCACTTCTACAAATATACTTTTTGGAAATTTAGCAATGCAATTTGAATGAATGAAAGAGGAATGGATATTTAATGGATATTAAGAGAAATATCCACAAACATATGTGTGTATTTATGTATAGAATTTTTTATACTTTGATTAATGCACCAACAAATGCAGAAATATGTTAAAGTTAAGTCACATTCAGGAAAACGAGGCACCAGGAATTATTGAAATTAAGCCATCTCCAATTTTTGTACAAATAACTGTGTAATATAGCAATAGCACTTAGACTTATATACCTCTTCACAGTGCTTTATAGCCCTCTCTAAGTGGTTTACAGAGTAAGCCTATTGACCCCAACAATCTGGGTCCTTATTTTACCAACCTCAGAAGGATGGAAGGCTGAGTCAACCTTGAGCCAGTCAGGATCAAACTGCTGGCAGTTGGCAGAATTAGCTTGCAATACTGCATTCTAACTACTCGCTACCATGGCTCTTATAATATACTACAAAAACTCTTATTGTAGATGCAAAGAAACATTAGAACTGCATTATACTGCATGTATTAGTCAGGGAATTACTTGATTCTGTTTAGGGTGGTTTATGATTGCATGAGAGGATTGGCTATGACTTTTAATGCAAGAAAGCAGTGTAAAGTTTGCAGGATACTTCAGACAAGAAGCACTTCTAGAGTACTAGGTCTATCTTCACTGAAGCTTATGCTAACACAGGGGTGTCAAACTCGCAGCCCGGATGCTACATGCACTGGTCACACCCACCCCAGTGTTGGGATTCAATTTTTTTTTTTACTACCGGTTCTGTAGGTGTGGCTTGGTGGGAATGGCAGGGGAAGGTTACTGCAAAATCCCCATTCTGTCCCCACCCCATTAACCTGCTTTCCAGCTCCGTTCTCCTGTGCAGGGCAACAAAAGAAGACCCAGCCGATCAACTGGGACTCAATGGGAGGCAGAGAAGAGACAGGGGTGGGGCCAGTCAGAGGTGGGATTTGCCGGTTCTCCGAACTACTCAAAATTTCCGCTATTGGTTCTCCAGGACTGTTCAGAATCTGCTGAATACCACCTCTAGCCCACCCCCAGTTTAGCAAAGGGGGAAAAAGTTGCGACATGTCACGTGACGACAATGTGTCGTCATGGGTTTGACTATCCTGTGCTAACAGATCCTTGCCAGTCTGAAAGTACCCTCTATCCCCTCACCTTTGTAGCCCAAGAAACTAGGGAAGATTCTTTCTGAGAAGTTTGCTACACCCTTATTCCTTCCCTGAGCTCAACTGCCTCTTATCTGACCATTGCGTAATCTATGACGCTTTCTCCTGTCTCCCCAGGGTTATCCCCACATTCCATTAAGAAAGCAGCAGGCAAATAAAAAACAGAGCGGTATTTCCTTTAAACCGTCCCAACAGTTTCAAAAACTTAGTTGCAAATTAAATTAAGAAAGAAATCGCATCAAGTCACTAAAACAGGAATGTCTTTTTGTAACAGAGTTTTCACTGACCAGCCAATTCACTACCCATTCAACCACATCATTCCTTATCAAAGAAGTCAATAAAGCTACCAACTGCATGTTATGATGCTGTAATAAATGGGTAACTTTTTAATGGGATGGGATCAATGTTTCTGCAGTAGCAATGAGAAAATTTCCACCCTGTCTTGATTTAGAATGATTTCAGAATTCATGAGCTTTGGACAATCCCTTCCTTCCTTCCTTCCTTCCTTCCTTCCTTCCTTCCTTCCTTCCTTCCTTCCTTCCTTCCTTCCTTCTTTCTTTCTTTCTTTCTTTCTTTCTTTCTTTCTTTCTTTCTTTCTTTCTTTCTTTCTTTCTTTCTTTCTTTCTTATATTTGTGCATGCATGTTACTTCTGATGCATGAATGCATTTTATGGCATTGCCCTTAGGTATGCATCATATATTCAGGCAGGGTAACAATTCAGAATTCTGACATTTGCTTTGCATACAAAAGATCCCATCTTCAGTTCCTGGCATCCCCTCTTTAAATAAGACCTGAGGCAAAACGTGCTGCAAAATGGCTCAGCTTGAACCTGGAGAAGCAGTGGTTAGACAAAATAGATGGTGCCAGGTTAGAAAAATCAGTGGTGGAATTCATCAAGCTTAGCTTCAACAGAAGGTCCGTACTGTATATGGAGCATTCACTTCAATGCAGATATAGACACAAGACTTTCCTCCTGGTTTATAGGCTGCCCAACTAGGTGTGCACTGATCAAAGGTATTCAGATGAACTTATTGAGGTTAAGGGAAGATCGGGTGAAGAATTGGAGTGACTAGGATGTCTATGGAGATTCTCAGTTGTCCAGGTCATAGTTGTCTCAAAGCTGCTTTTCCAAATGACAACTGAACTTTTTTTTTTCCTTGAAGAGGAAGAAGAAAACATTTCACTTCCCATTAACATCCCATTTCACTTCATCATCACCATCCAGTCTCAACTGTCAATACCTCTCCTTTCATCCTCCCCACCATCACAACTGATAAAACTTCTTAGATGGGAAGTGAAACGTTTTCTTCTTCTTCCTCAAGGGGAAAAAAAAACAAACAGTCCAGTTGCCTTTTGGAAAAGCATCTTTGAGTGACTAGGATAAAATCAGTGACTACCCTTCTCTGCCAATTTTCTACATGCCCACTGGAAACAGGGAAAATCTGTAGGGTTTTTCAGGTTAGAAGGTAGGTTCCTGTCTGCTGAATGTTGAGCAAGCCATTTGCGAGGGAAGCTCTAGTGGAATGTCATCTGGACTCCTAGGATGGAGGGAGGGGCTGCATTCCAGAGGACCAACCCCCCCCCCCAGCAAAGTTTAAATAATTTGATTGGGAAGAGGAAGATCAAGTCAATTCCTTCTGAGAACTTCTTAGAGTAATATTTTTAATGAGGCAAGTCGTTTGCTTTAGTTTGGCAAGATTCTGTCTATAGGTGAGGAACAATAAAGGAAACTACTTAAAAGTAAATTTGGTTTCTGGAGCCTGACAGTTGCTTTATTTTAGATTTCTACTCTTGAGTAACAGGTTAGGCTCAAGTGCCTGAAAGAGTCCTTCTAATTCACTCATTCTAGGCATGAGATGTGGTTTCATATGAATCATGAAACAAAGGAATGTCTCCAGGGGAAATAAGTACATTTTTTCCAGTCCCCACCTTTTCAAACATTGGAAGCTCCAATGAAAAACTCCAGTAATGTTTATGTGCTGATCTTTAGTCTTATACCAGTAATACAGAAAAATTGTAAGTAATTCTGCAAAGGGGCCTTTAGAAATGTTATGTCAGCTTCTTGTAATAAATGGAGACTTGAAAAATCCCAAATGGAATGCCTTCCCTTCCTGGCTGATTCTGTCACCTTTGGAGAATCATTTTAGTTCCGCAAAAGCATCATCTTAAGGACTGACTTGGGAGCAATTGTCTTCTGCAAGGAACATATGTAATATGCATGTATCGAAGGCCAAGCTATAATGCATTTCATCCCAAAGATGACTGTCAAAGTGCAGTAACAGCAGAATCCATTATAGAAGCAGCCTCTCTCTCTCTCTCTCTCTCTCTCTCACTCTCTGTTTCTCTCTCTCTCATACACATACACATTCTTTCTCTGTCTTTGTCTCACATTTTCTCTGTCTCTGTCACTGTCTCTGTCACTGTCACTGCCTCTCTCTCTCTCTTTCCCTCCCTCCCTCCCTCTCTCCTTTACATCTGTGCCGGAAATATGCTTTCAGCTTAGAATAGCAAGGCAGAACCCTCTGTCCGAAACGATAAAGGCTGAATGGCTGGGGAATACAAAGGTGGGTCAGGGTGAAAGAAAAGGGGCAACTGTAAAATGAAAAAGGAGTTCCTTGGGGTTTGAAATGCAGTTCCACATGAAACGGAGCTGAGTAACTTTCTCCCACTGCTGGAGTTTCATATAACTTGCCATACTGACTGATTTCCCTTGCTGTTACGACGTTGGGAAGGTAGATTTACAAGCTCCATATAACAGATGTTGTATGGTTACTAAAGATGTTTCTTTTTCTTTTTTCCCCTTTCATTCCTGTGCAGGCCATCCATATTGCATTTTTAACTGAGCCGAGTAGCCTTGCTTAATGAAGGACAACAATAGGGAAAGAACTGCAGGATAAAACAATTTCATATTTTAATATCAAAACTGTTTTCAATATTGGAAGGATGAATAAATATTACAACTGTTCTTTAGTGCAGATATAAGTCTGGGAAGTGACAATCAGCTAATTATGCCTAAGTTTATGGATGGAATGAGATGATTGAGCAATGCTTGCTATGGTATATTTGAAGTTTTGACACTCTTTGTACCTACAGTTTTTCCCCGAAAGCCATCACTCTGCTAAACAAATAATTCCCTCAACACTGTTCAACTATTTACAAAGTGTACACTACTATTACTGTTAATCTTCTCATCACTCCTTACCACTCATTCCCTCCCACTTGTGATTGTAGGACTGTAACTTTGTTGCTTGTATCCATACAATTTATATTGACTGTTTCCTAGTATGATTTGATAGTTGATTGTACCCTATGACTATCATTAAGTATTGTACATTATGATTCTTGATTCTTAACGAATATACCTTTTCTTTATGTATACTGAGAGTATTTACACCAAGACAAATTCCTTGTGTGTCCAATCACACTTGGCCAATAAAGAATTCTATTCTATTCCATTCCATTCCATTCCATTCCATTCCATTCCATTCCATATTCTATTCTATTCTATTCTATTCTATTCTATTCTATTCTATTCTATTCTATTCTATTCTATTCTATTCTATTCTATTCTATTCTAGCAAAACATCAACAAAGTTATAGGAGCAGACTCTGCAAAACGCTGATCAGAACCTCACAGCTGTCTAGAAATCTCAGATATATTCAGAGCTCAGATGTAGGAAAAAAAGTCAGAGTTCTTACATTATATTATTTTCTCTGTGTCTCAGCATACTGACTTGTTGGACACAATAGAGATTAGCATTTTATTTACTCTAAATAAAGAGAAGTGCTCAGGGGTTAGAAACAAAGCATAAAGAGATTGTGAAAGGTTTGGCTTTTGATGCTTAATAAAGTGAAACATTTTAAACCCTACTTTGCTATCCTCATTATCTTGGGACCACCATGGAAGAGGGAGGGCGCTGTTTCAGTATGATTTCATATATAGCCTGACCACTAGGAGGCAGTGTATGACTGGTTTGGTTCTTGTTGGCATTAATCATTAAACTAGACATACCCAATTCCTGCAACCAACATGCCTCTAGTCCCCTAATCATCTTTGTTTCAGGATAAGAGTCACAACTATGTCATCTTTGAAGAGAAGATAATTTAGATACCAATGTGCCTGTGGGTTAGTGATCTCAGTTCTGATTGCCAGTCCTAATGTAGCCAAAGTAGCATAATCCACTGAATTTGGGAATAGAAATGTGAAATATCCATATCCTGCACCAATATTGGAAGTGCAAAATAAAGAAGCTGAGGTTGATATTCTCATCTGAAGAAGAACATCTCATCGATGGCCAATTTTGCATGGAAATGTCTTCACAAAGTGAAAAATCAATTTTTTTTGCTTGCTATAAAGATTCCCTTGTATGGTGAAACAGAGATGGAAGAGCTAACCTTTACTTTATATAATTCTGCTGGCCATCAACATGTCAAAGACATTTAAAAGAGTGAGTAATCATGGAGAAACGAAGGGGATTTTAAGAAATTATTGCTTTGTTTCCTACTAGATCCTATCAATTTACCCCCAAAACCATTTCCCTTTCCACCAACAATCCCATTAATGACAGAGTCACTTCTTGAGATGGTTCATGGTTTGGCCTTTAAAACAAGACCATCCACATTTGAGAAGAACCCAAGCTCTCTAATCAGCTTCTTTGGCAATTCTTTCTAAGTCAATAAATCTAAAAGTTAAATGTACTTTAATTAACGAAATGAATGTGAGTTTTTCCTCAAGCCCATCTTCTCCCTCCTCACCAATTGCCTTTTGGGAAAGGTTCTGGAAACTTGTTTGTTCTCAGTAATATGCCTCATAATTGTACGCATGATGATTTATAGGTCTTGTTAGTCACTTTAGGAGATTTTATCCTGAAAAGTAGGATAACTGAAACGAACACATTTCCCAGCCTGTTGCACTGAAGATTATCCTTTAGGATGGATTTATCATCCCAAGAGATTGGATGAGAACCAATGGGTTGAAACTACAGTATTTCCTTGTATGTCCAACCCTTTTATTCTAGGTTCTATGTAATCAGCAGCAGGTTGGATAAAAGAATCTCAAAGGTCCTTTCCTGGTCCATGATTCTAAATTATTCCTTCTTAAATCCCAAGAGATATGCCTCCTATCTCTTTCTCTCTCTCCCTGATAGGCTGAAAGAATTAATTGTTTAATCAGCTGTCCTGATCTCTTATTGTTCCCTACAGAATTGGTATTACTTCATTAAAGCTTTGTTACCTGTTCTGATGTTCCACTTTGATATAAGGATCAGGTAAATGCCAGCAAAGCAAGAGAGGAGTCAGGGATGGATGAGAAAAAGTGAAGCTAAACAACAAAGTGTGGTAGATACAAATGATTATCATTATTTGTTTGCTGCATTTGAACCTTGCCTTTCTGAGACAGTCAAATTAGGACTGCTTTCCCTAATTTGATCACAGCAACAACCCTTTATGGGAGATGGATCTAAGAGAAAGAGAAAGAATGGCTAAAATATACTCACCAGTCTTCATTATTCAGTTGGGACTGAATCTATCCTTGATTCCTGGTCATGATGTTACTTGGCATGCATGATTGCCTGTTGACTATGCCTACAGCATAGGGCAGCATTTCTCAACCTAAGATACTTTAAAATGAGTGGATTTCAACTACCAGATTTTTCTCACCACCAATCATCTCCTTTTAACGACCCCATAATCCCTTGCGGGGTGGAGTCTGGGCAACTGAATGGAGCTAACAGAGAGTTTAATGGCCGGATGCCCTTCCTGTCACCTATGTGGAGTTTTGTTCAGCAGATATATTCTCAGTGTGCCCAGAGAGAGAAATATCTGCCTCTACCTAGGATCAAACTCACAGCCTCCTGATTGTGAGGGGAGAGGTCCACCTCTAGGCCACCACACCACTTCTCTCGCCACCCATGTTGGGTAGGAAATTCCAGGAGTTGAAGTCTACCCATCTTAAAGTTGCCAAGGTTGAGTAACACAGGTGTAGGTTAAGGAACCCTATCACGGGCAGGAGATAACTTCCAGATGCTTTGCAATTCTGGTCTACATGTGGTCTACATGGACAACAATTCTCATATAAATTACAAAATAAATAAATTGCAGGCATGGACAGGCTACAATTCAAGATGGTGTTCAATATTTTGGTGACTGTTGTGTTACATTTGCCTTATTAACCCATCAACCCAGTTTTGCCTTCAAAGTGGCATGGGGTAGGTCGGTGAAAAAAGAATAATCAATATGAAATGGGATAATCTCCTGTCTTTTTAGAACAGCCCCGTGTGGCTGGAAAATCAGTGAAGCTGTATCTGTCATCACTGCTGTAAGAAATACCTGGTTCACGTGCTTTTTTTTTTTTTCCATAGATTTAGCTGGCTAAATCTTCCTAAGCCATAGAAAGCTTTTAAGACAATTATACTGTAGTGTCCTCTTTCTGTAAGAGATGCTGCTGTAATCTCACTCAACAGCAAAGGTGGAAGAGGCTTGTTAATTAATCTCCACTGTTTGCTTTTCATTCACATCTTTTTTTAAAAAAAAAAAAAAAAAGGATGAAGTTAGTATTATTCCTCAGTTTTCTACCTTCTTCAACTTTTTAGAAGGTTCTTTTGGAACTAGAGCAAATATGTTTCAGAATAACGGAATAACAGAATTGGAGGTTTTCAAGTCTGACCTCCTGCCCAAGGAGGAGACCCTACACCATTCCAGAACATTGGCTGCCCAGTCTCTACTTAGAAATTTTTTAGTGATGGAGCACCCACAACTTCTGAAGGCAAGCCATTCCACTGGTTAATTATTCTCACTGTCAGGACATTTCTCCTGAGGTCTAGGTTAGTTCTTTCCTTGATTCGTTTCCACCCATTGCTTCGTGTCCTGCCTTCAGGTGCTTTGGAGAATAGCTTGACTCCCTCTTCTTTGTGGCAGCCTCTCAGGGATTGGAACAACTGCTATCATGTCACCCCCAGCCCTTCTTTTTCATTAACTAGACATACCCAATTCCTGAAACCATTCTTCATGTGTTTTAGTCTCCAGTCCTCTAATCAAGATTGTTCTCTGGAGATCAGAACTTTCTTATTATTCATTCTCTGAAGGAAGATGGAGGAGAGAAAGGCTACTATCACTAGGAAGGGTGTGTGTGTGGGGGGTGCGGGCTGAAACTAACTCATGGAGGCAGTGGTGGGATTCAAAAAAAATTAGTACCAGTTCTGTGGGCGTGGTCTGGTGGGCATGGCATGGGAAGGATATTGTAAAATCTCCATTCCCACCCCACTCCAGGGGAAGGATACTGCAAAATCCCATGCCCTCCCCACTCTACTAACCTGCTTTCCTGCTCCGTTCTCTGTTCTCCTGTGCAGGGCAAAAAAAGAAGACCCAGCCAATCAGGTGGGATTTGCCAGTTCTCCAAGCTACTCAAAATTTCCACTACCGGTTCTCCAGAATTGGTCAGAACCTGCTGAATATCACCTCTGCATGGCCGGAAAAGAAGCATAAATTGAATCAAATGTAGAGAGGGCCTCTTCTATTCTGCTATGGAGCCATTTTTCCACTTTATTGTAGCATTATCCAGATTTTCACTTTTCATCCCAAGTTTTCCCATTTCAGATTCCTGCATCCTGAGGTTTTATTTTGCAATTTCAGTGCCAAGGTAGCTGGATTCTCTTTGCTTCCTCATCTGTGCTCTTACAGCAAATCAGGGAAAATAAAAGAATCATAATGAAGCCTGAAAAGAGAAGCTGTGATATTTGTTGGGAAGCGTTGCCCTGGCTGTGAAGCTAGCCTAAATTTTAACAGTACATGTGGGATTATGTCATGGTTCAAATTGTTGGTATCTGGTTTTGCATAGGGTTTTTAGGTATCCCAAGTTTCTTTCTGGATTCCTGATTATGGTTTGGCTTGCATAAAATAAGGGAGCCAAATGATTCACACTGCTATATAAATAGGATCTAACCATACATTGCATAAAAGATATGTAACATGAGACTCCTGTTATGGTACCTATGGGCATTGCAGTGCTTCCTCTTTTTTCTTCTATTACTGTAATGTTTTTAATAAGTTTGTAATTCTGAGGACACGTGAATGCCAAACCAAGTGTTATTTTTAAATTTAGACCCTTCTCTTCATTTAGTTTGCCGCCTATCAGACTAGCTGTGGTCAGAAAGTACTTATGCTCCCTACCACACTGCTTTTCCACCCATCATGTTGCATCTCTATTTATTGTCCTATCTTTATAAGCTGATAATCCATATTTAGCATCCAGTGAAGGGTTTAAGGTCGGGAAAGAGGGTGATATAATATCCTGTCTTCATGTCTGAGTAGATTGGTTTGTGCCTGTGGCTTTTTTGGTTTGGAGCATTTGCAAATTTGCCATTAATGGCACAACATGTCTTTGTTTTATGGATTTCATGACATCCAATTTTATGAATGTCAATTTTGTAGGCTTTTTAAAAAGTGAAGTGTGGGAAGCCGGCAATTGTTGGGTATCTGGTTCCAGACTGCTGTTAGATATCTTCTCGAACTAGTATCATGGGGCTTTATGGTCTCACGTTTAATTCTGATCTAACGATTGTAATAAATGTGCAAAATGAATGAATGAGGATGTCTTTGAAGCCCACTAAGTTGCCTTTATGGACATGCAAGTTTGCATACATTCCTCAAATGCTTACAGTGGTTTGGTTGAATAATTGATTTCATATATGTATTTCATATTTGAAAAAGAGGAAGAAGCACCTATCTAGTCTGTCTATCTGACAGACCTCTTGAAGCTAAGCAAGGTCAAAGTTAATAAACCATAGGATGGGTTAGTCCAGGAATTCTCAAGTCAATAGGCTAGAGCATGGGTGTCAAACTTGCTGTGTCATGTTGCCATCATGTGACATATCACAATGTTTTTTCCCTTTGCGGAACTGGGGTGGGCGTGGCTTTTGCATGATATACACAGCCTGCAGGCCACCAGTTTGACACAACCAGGCTAGAGTATTAAAAAAGGAGGAGGAAGAAGAAGAAGAGGAGGAAGCAATAGAAACCATTTCAGTCAACATACTGTAGATTATACATGAAGTTATCAAAAATTGACTTGAAGGAGGCTCCTTAACTTGAAGGGAGGCTGTATTTTTATTTTTTAGAAAAATGCTATCTTTTCTCTTTCATCAAATGAGGACTAGGGAGAAAAAAAATGGAATGTCAGAACTAGGGCTGGTTCTGTAGGAGTGAAGATGTTAGCAAGATGTGAACTTTGCTGCTCCTCCTTGAAAATTTCAGGAAGTGACCATAGCAGAGGTGGTATTCAGCAGGTTCTGACCAGTTCTGGAGAACCAGTAGCGGAAATTTTGAGTAGTTCAGAGAACTGGAAAATACTACCTCTGACTGGCCCCGCCCCCATCTATTCTCTGCCTCCCACCTGATTGGCTGGGTCTTCTTTGGTTGCCCTGCACAGGAGAATGGAGCTGGAAAGCAGGAAAGTGAGGTGGGAAGAGAATGGGGAATTTACAGTAACCTTTCCCTGGTGTGGGGAGTGTTCTTCCCCTGGCCTGCCCACCAAGCCATGCCCACAGAACTGGTAGTAAATTTTTGGGGACTGGACCATAGCATAAGAACAGAGCTTGCTGTTTGAATAGAAAAGATCCCAAAGTTGGTCTCTCGTGTTTTTAATTAAATCAGGAATAGGAGATATCTTAAGGTCAGTGAAATTAAGTTGCAGGCACTCTGGCAAAAAAAAAAAAAATGGCTGCTACTTTGGCTTTTAAATGAGTGTCATTGAAAACTCATTTAGCAAAGAGGTGGTTCTTCTTCAACTTTCCCTAACTTTCTTTTTCTTTTCTTGAGCAATTGGGGACATTTTCAATCATCATCTGTTTTCTAAGACTGCCTGCTGAGCTTCTCAGGTGCCAGAGATATATTTGGAAATAAAGAGAAGCTTGGAGACTGGGGAATGTAAGAATAGGAAAGGCCTGTCTTATAAAGAAGGGAGAAACTTCTAAAGGACCTGGTCCTCCATTTAGCCTCCCAATAAATAATGTGTAGGATGTTTGAAGTGAAATCGCTTTTAGCATAAAGTTCCTCATTTCAAGCAAGGAACAATCATTTTGAGCAAGAAGTGGATTGTGCTAAGGATTTTGGAAAGGTTCCAGGCTCAAAGCACTCAACTTTGGAAGTTTTATAAAGTTATATCCTTATTTTTTTTTTTACTGAAAAATGAACCATGTAACATATCTCTACACTCTTGATTTTCTGGAGAGCTCTAAGAGGACATCCAGTGATATGATAGTTTTACTAGGAAAGAAGTGCAGTTGCCAATTTTTTTTTACTTGGTGAGGGAAATTTTAAGGGTGAGAATAAGGGTGAGAGAGAAATCAGTGTGGTGCTGGGTTGTGGATCAGTTGGACAAAGTGAGCTGTAGTCTTTGAAATATGATATAATGAAATATGATAAGAGCCTCGGTGGCGCAGTGGTTAGAGTGCAGTACTGTAGGCTACTTCTGCTGCAGCCACCTGCCTGCAATTTGGTAGATCGAATCTCACCAGGCTCAAACTTGACTCAGCCTTCCATCATTCTGAGGTGGGTAAAATGAGGACCCAGATTGTTGGGGGCAAGAAGCTGACTCTGTAAACTGTTCAGAGACGGCTGTAAAAAGCACTATGAAATGGTATATAACTCTTAAGTGCTATTGCCCTTCCTTCCTTCCTTCCTTCCTTCCTTCCTTCCTTCCTTCCTTCCTTCCTTCCTTCCTTCCTTCCTTCCTTCCTTCCTTCCTGTTAGTATTGCAGGCTAATTCTGCCCACTGTCAGCAGTTAAATCCTGACCGGCTCAAGGTTGACTCAGCCTTCCATCCTTCCGAGGTGGGTAAAATGAGGACCCAGATTGTTGGGGGCAATAAGCTGACTCTGTAAACCACTTAGAAAGGGCTGTAAAGCACTATAAAGCAGTATATAAGTCTAAGTGCTATTGCTATATAATAAAATGGTCTTTAAGGGAGAGATGAACATCCCCCCCCCCAGTTTAGGGGCTGCAGTTATTCTAATAGTGATAGATTTGTACCCCACATCCCCAAATGGGTGAGGCCATGACAAGAAAGTGGATGGGATAGAAAACAAGGGGAGGAAAGAGAGAATGAAATTGGATTTACGTTTAATGAAAATTAAATTAAAACAGATGGTGTTTCTGAAGTATTTAATCTAATTCAGTAGCAATCTTTGGAGAAAATTGTGTGTGTGTGTGTGTGTGTGTGTGTGTGTGTGTGTGTGTGTGTTAAGCCCAACAGTTTGGTTGCATGAAAGAGTTTGAGTATGACAAAGATTAGAATCACCGATTTCTCATTGCAACTCTCAGAGCAAAAGAATGCGCAGAAATGGGGTTGTCCAATGAATGTATAAATCTCTCCTTTTCCTGGTGTCTGTTTCATCTTTTTTTTTTTTTTTGCTTAACATGGAAGGAGAGTGGGTGGGTGGGTGGAAACCCTCTTGCTTCTATACTTTGTTTTGTGATTTACTGTGTAATAAATGCCCCATAATGCAGCCTTGGCATTGTGTCATGTTGCAGAAAAGTATCCATTAGACATGCTCCCAGCACAAGGGGTAGGGAATGAAAATGCTGCTGCACAAAGGCTTTCTTTCTCCTCTGAAATTTCAACTGTCACATGCAACTGTTACCTTTCACCAGGATTATCTTGTACAAAGCTAATAGTTTTGGAATGGATGCAGACATTTTAATGCGGCCCTATGGTTCTAGTTTTATGGAGAGGGAGGGAGGGAAGTCGGGGGGGAGGGAAGAAAGATCAATTTCCAAGGAAGGCTTCAAAGAACGAGAGTGCCCAAAGTTATAAATGGCTCAGTCCCTTAATTCTATCATAATCCTATTTGATAGTTCTCAGTGCTGCTGAATCCTTTTAGGGCACTTTGATCAAGCCAGAGCTTTTAAACATGATGCCTCCTGTCATCACCGCTCCTAAAAATAACACAAATTTCATTTCTGGAACCATCCATTTTCCCCAACAGTGTTTGTGGCAGTGAAAAGGGAATGGCCAACACTTTGGACCTATTCATCAAATCTGGTACCATTCCTTGGGGAGAAAAATGGCACAGAATCATGCTGAAAATCTGGGACGGCATTATGAGATTTAATTTGTCCTGGGATGTTTTAACACTGGCCATAGCTCCCATTTGGTCATCTAGCAGCTATATTCAGATAAATTAGGTTAATATTTTTTTTTTATCTTGAGCCTTGGTGGCGCAGTGCAGTACTGCAAGCTACTTCTGCTGCAGCTAGCTGCCTGCAATTTGGCAGTTTGAATCTCACCAGGCTCAAGGTAGACTCATCCTTCCATCCTTCCGAGGTGAGTAAAATGAGGACCCAAATTGTTGGGGGCAATATGTTGACTCTGTAAACTTAGAGAGGGCTGTAAAGCACTATAAAGTGGTATATAAGTCTAAGTGCTATTGCTATTGTTCTGTTGTGGTTTACTGTCTCCCTTTGTTTAATGTATGACTCAGTATATCATGCAAATCTAGAAAATGGGTTGATTCACTAAAGAGGCTAAACTTCTGTGAATGCAAGCATTAATAATTTGTCAAGCCAACAATTGCTCCTTTGAACTGGAACATTGACATAAAAAGATGTCAAGTAATTTAAAAATCCAGCTGCTCAATGCAATCCATTGGTAACACAGTTATAGCCGTTGCTATTTTTATTTTAAGAAATGCACTTTCATTGACAAGTTGCCAATTCATGGGTCAGGAGAATGGCTTGCCAACTCCTGTAAAGGACCAATTCTCAATGTTCATGGCAAGGAGGTATTTAGCTTCATTTATTTCCTGCTCTTGCTTGAGTTTTCCAAATCCCATACAAATCCTGATAAATTAAGCCAATCAAATTTAGATCTGAATCTCATCCAAATGCCTACTGCCAAAGGTCAGTTCAGTCATAAATAACATCAAAGTTACAAGCTGTGGTAGAAAAAGAAATAGTACCAATCCTCCTCCGGTTTGATCCAGGACAATGCTTTTTCTGATGCAACATTTTAAAATGGTCATCAAATTTTAAAATGATGCATCAAATTAAGTTAATCCTTCAGCTGTTCAAATAAATTGACAATGAATCCCCTCTTTGTGGACTCAATCTTGATGTTGTCATTTGAATCTCAAGGGAGATCCTTGTAAGCTTTATCCTGTTGCCTGGTTCATATCTTCAGGTGTTGAAACATGGCATGATGATATCAAATCCAGTTCTCATCACTGAATAAAACATATGCTGCATTAAGTATGATTAAGTATCATTAAGAGTTTAGCTCTCTGTAGGAAAAAAAAACAACCAAAAGTTTTCACTTGAGGCACAAATGTTTATGTCCAAGTTATCATATGCTGGATGCATTATACAGAGATCCAGTTTCCTTAAGAAGTCCATATAGCTGAGAAAGTTGGAAAGAAGAGAAGGGAGAGGACAATGTGGATAGGCTCAATTGTAGGGGTGATAGGGGCCCTGAATGGCTAGGCTGAGCACAGATCATCCTGGAAGGTGGAAGTTCCATCAATGTGGTCACTAACAGTCCACATTGACCTGATGGTTCTCAATCAACCAATCAAAGAAACAAAATCTCTAGTCCTAGGTTATGGATGGACAGCCCATAATTGAGTTAGTTGCATGATGCTTCCCCCTATTTTACAAGCTGCAGAACATCCAAAGTGGTACAACTGAAAGTTGGTGCGCAAACGACAAAAATCAATGGCCAATTTTCTGAGCTGTTTCAAAAGCAATTGTATATGTATATATTTTAAATTCCTAAGAGGTCCTTAAAGGAGGCACCAGCATGCCTACCGTCCCTGACTTACTGTCCCCGTTTATCTGTATTTACTCCCTTATTCTTGTTTATGTTCATACTTATACTTGTTATCTTGTACATGTTTAACAAACAAATAAAATAAATAAATAAATAAAATATACAATAGATTTAACCTCTCCTTTTCCTCAAATCCCAATCTCCCCTCCACATACTGCTCCCCAAAAAAGACAGACAGGTTAACTTTTCATCTCGTAATATGCCCTAACCCCCAAAATAAGCCCCAGTTAAGATTGTCAGCCAGATGGATGCATTTAGTCCCATATTTCCCTGAAAGTAAGTCTTAACTGGAAAATAAGCCTAATGCATCTTTTGGAACAAAAAATAATATAAAAGCTGGTCTTATTTTGGGGGAAACATCGGGGAAAGTTTTTATATGAGGTGGTATGTTGTTGGATCTTCAGTTTGCCATTGCCAGCAATTTTTATATCTCTTTGGAATAATGGGCAGCCATATAAATACAAGGAATGTCCTGTAAGAAAGTGTAATGTATTATCTAGGACATGGAAGGCAATCTGTTCATGTTAAGGGTGAATCTTGGTTCGCCACCTCTCATCTCTTGAGATTCCAGTGGAGCATTTTGTTGGCAGGAATTTTAGGAACTTGGAAAGCAAGGGTGTTTAATGCCACAGCAACTATTGAACCATTTATTACAAACAGTTAACACTTTATTCTTTTATTTTTGTAAAGAGAAGGAATGAATGCACGTTTTGGCATGGACCTCATGGGACAAGAAAATGTTCTCAGTTACCAGCTGGGAAAAAAAAACACACTGGTTGATTGATTGACAGCTTCAGTCCTCAGACACTAGACTCAAATGAAGAAATCTGATTGGCTGATGGTTCTTTGTGAGCTTTACAGGCTTGCCAAAATATAAATCTGGCCATGTCTGCAGGGCCCCAATGTCTGAAAAGATCAAGAGTAATCAAAAGAGCTCCAAGTAATGCTGTTTGCAATTTATACACTGGATTCTGTAGAATTGGGAGAGGGAAAGCCGATCATCTGGAAGTGTCCTAGATATGTTAAGAGAATCTTCTTCTTGCCAGACATGTCCACCCTGCAATAAAACTAAAGATGCATGATTATTGCAAAACAGAGGAATAGAATCGCTGCCTCTCTAAATCAACTCTCCACTATCCCATGGCATTGAAATGGTTGGGATGACAATTTCAAGAACTTCCAACCAGCATGGTTGTTTTCCCATGTTCTAGAATATACTCATTGTGGTAGTCCAATGTCTGGATTCATATTCAAGGGTATCAAGAACATGTTGTGTTTCCCCAACAGACTTAACCTCGGTTGATCCAATTTCTCAATTTGATCAGTATGCTGATTCCCAACGAGTCCCACCCCCCCCCCCCAACCTTTTTGTACCAAAGTTTAAGACTAGATGATGCCAGACTTTCTCATGACCGGTAACATCCCCCCCATGTTGTTACCCAGTCGGGATAAACGCCTGCCAGCAACCCACCAAGGAGCGCCCTGCCTCCCTCACGTTCTCCGCCGCAGCTCCTCTGGCCCCTTGCCTACCAGCCAGATGAAGCTGAAAGCGCCGGGGGGGCGCGCGGCTTTCCTGTCGCCGCAGCTCCTCTGAAGCGCCCAGTCACCCCACCCCGCGCCGCCCACGGTTCAATTCAGTGCCCAGTTCGCTGCCTGCCTGCCTTCTTCGTTTCGGAGCAGCTTCGGCTGATAAAAAGAGGCGAATAGTTATTATTCTCAGCCGAAGCTGCTCCGAAACGAAGAAGGCAGGCAGGCAGGCAGAACGGAGCACTGATTTGAAGCGTGGGCGGGCAGGCGGGTGGGGTGAAACGGGCGCTTCGGAGGCGCTGCGGCGACAGGAAAAGCCACCCCCTCGGCTTCTTTGAAGCAGTTTCTTCCTGGGCTGGTGGAGCAGTGAGAGAGCGACTGAGAGAGGAACGAGGCAGGAGGAAACCGAAGCCGCTGAGCCAGAGAGCAGGACAGGCTCGGTTGCTTCCTCCCCTCCCTTCTTTCATTTGTGTCCTTGATCCCCGATCCCAGCAGCATTCACCGAAGGCGAAGAAAGCCGCCATTTTTTTAAAAATTTTTTTTCTTTGCGGCCCGGTACAGAGTGCTCCACGGACCGGTACCGGTCCGCGGCCCCGTGGTTGAGGACCCCTGGACTAGATGATACCAACTCTCATGCGCATACAAGCATGAAAAGCGGTTGTCTCAAATTCTCCTATTTAAGCTAGAATTAAACAAAATAAAACAAAATCAGATAGAAGGCCTGTTGGAAGACAGGCGAAGAACTAATGAAATAGTTTTGTACTCGTGAACAGAGTTTCACCTGCACAATAGAGAATTCCCACCTGGTCCTTCTGTATTAAGTTCTGAATTTTGAACTCTGTTTCCAAAACATTTTATGGCTACTTTTTGTGTTTCTGCCTTAGCTCCTTATCCTATTTTCTCCCTATCTAACTGAAATGGATTTCACACAATATTCTCTGAGATCCTAGGAACAGCAATACGGTAGAGTACAGTGAACTAAATAAGAATATCTTTTCCCCCTGATTCCTGACACCTTCCTTGGAAACAATTTAACACAGCATAATTTGGGGAGCATTATTGAAAAAGGGATTATTCAGTCCACTCTGAAAAGAGGTTGCAGGACAGTTATATTTACTGCTTACCCTTGAAATTTATCTTCTGTTTCTCAAAAGGAAAGGCAGTTCCAATCTTTCTTGTAAATGGTGCCTCCTCTCTCTGTTTATCTAAAATCTCTTTTGATCATTTCTGGCCAAGTGTCCTATTTTATTTATTTATTTTATTTTATTTTATTTTATTTATTTGATTTGCCAATTGTTTACAAGATAATAAGTATAAATGTATACATAGTTGTGAATACATGAAATGGGTACATATAAGAAAAATAAAAGAATAAGAGAAACAATAGGACAGGGACGGTAGGCACGTTGGTGCGCTTATGCACGCCCCTACAGGCCTCTTAGGAAAGGGGTGAGGTCAATAGTAGACAGTCTAAGGTTAAAGTTTTTGGGGTTTGGGGAAGAGACTACAGAGTCGGGTAGAGTATTCCAGACATTGACCACTCTATTGCTGAAGTCGTATTTCCTGCAATCAAGATTTGTCAGAATGATTTGTCAGAATCAAGATTTGTCAGAATTATTTGTCAGAATGAAGGAAAAAAAACATCAGTGTGGTTCACTTGTAAGCTTTCAGATGGCAAGTTCAGCCTTCTTATAAAATGGATTGGAAAACAGGTGATGGAAAAGATGTCTGCCTGGAATCTTAGTCGCTATTCAGAATAGATTTATCCTACAATGAAAAAGAAGGAGACAGTGTGTTTTACAGGAATGTATCTAAGAAATCTTATTTGGCATCTACCTGACCCTTCGTGCTACTTGCTTTTTAAAAGGATTTCTTGCATCTCTTTTCTTTATCTAGTTTTCAAACGAGAAGGTGACATGCTGAAAGGCAAAGTGCTAATTGTGGAATCCTTGGTGCTCTCTGAGCTTGATTGCTTGCATACAGATGTTTCATTATCCAATTAGGTAATATCATCAATGCGCTGCTGATGTTACTTGGTCAGGCAATGAAACATCTGCAAGCAAACAAACAACCTCAGAGAGCCTCAAGGACTCCACAGTTCAACCGCAAGCTAGAGATATTCTCTTGTATTGAAAGGGCTAATTTCTAGCCCCAAACAGATCTACAGATGTCATAGAAATGTTTTAGAAATGATGGATTTCTAAATCACTATCACTCAGGAGCAGTGGTGGGATTCAAATTTTCTTACTTCCGGTTCTGTGGCCGTGGCTTGGTGAGCGTGGCAGGGGAAGAATACTGCAAAATCTCCAGTCAGAGGTGGTGTTCGCCGGTTCTCCAAACTACTCAAAATTTCCGCTACTGGTTCTCCAGAACTGGTCAGAACCTGCTGAATACCACCTCTGCTCAGGAGTTTTGTTTGATGGGATTTCCATCTGTTCTGGAAAATGAAGCTCAAGGGTGATAAAAGCCTAAGGCAGCAAGAAAAGCCTCAATTCCAAGCAGATACTACACTTCTGCTTCAAACCAGTTCAGTGTTTTTCTGGCTGAGACATCTTAGATACAAGTGGTACACATAGCAATAGCACTTAGACTTATATACCACTTTACAATGCTTTACAGCCCTCTCTTAGCAGTTTACAGAATCAGCCTCTTGCCCCCAACGATCTGGGTCCTCATTTTACCCACCTTGGAAGGATGGAAAGGCTGAGTCAACTTTGAGCCTGGTGAGATTTGAACTGCCAAATTGCAGGCAGTCAGCAGAAGTAGCCTGCAGTACTGCACTCTAACCTCCATGGCTCATAGATATCAATATAACTAGCCTTGAGGGTTCTAAACTATTTCCTGAGTCAAAGGCAAAAGTCCTTATATATCAGGACAAAGACTTTATCGTCCATATTTGTGAGCTTCCTTAATGGCTATTTGTGCATACTATGTCTGGAAATTTCTCCTTATTTCTATGCCAGTTCTCTCTTTGATTAGTTTCCATCCATTGCTTCTTGTTCTGCCTATGTCCCATCAATGATGGAATCAGATGGGCCCTGGGCCTAATCCATCTGGGCTCTTCTCATATTCCTGTGTGCTTTTCTCCAACAAGTTATTTGTCCAATAAAATCTGCTTCTTGGCTTCTAAACATTGCAAAGAGTCCCCATTTCCCCCTCTGGAGAAGTACATAAAAGCCAGTCTCCTGACTCAGCCACTTACTATCCTCTTTTGAAGGGAACTTGTGGAGCTTTTTCCTTCTCCGTCCTGATCAAAGAACTGAGCCGCTTAAGGCGGATCAATTCACTGTTTGGTGACAGACTTCATGGCTGGAGCCAGCTTGTGCATTTCTTTCATTTATCAAGGGCTTTGGAGGATTTCAGCTTAATTCTTTTGGGTCTTAAATGTAAGCACAACCTTCTTACCAGTAATTTTAATTTTAATTACAGAATTAGGCAGCTTTTTATTTTTAACAACAATCACAATAACTTGGCCTCTGCTTGACATGGGTTTTGTGAGTGTCCATCAAAATGAACTTTGTTCACATTTATGTGACATTTGGAGGAAAATGCATGCAATTTTCCACTGATAGCATGATCCTTCCTTCCTTCCTTCCTTCCTTCCTTCCTTCCTTCCTTCCTTCCTTCCTTCCTTCTTCTTGAAGTCAATGAGGTTGATTATAGAGATTAAACACATGTAAATATTCAAAATTATTTAATACACGACTGCAAGTTAATTATTTTAAACAAACCATCAGCCATTAAATGCTTGCACTTGTGTCATCTAGTACAGATAAATAATAATCAATCAATAACTGGAGAATATATTTCATTCAGACTGTGTAGGATGTTTTAAACAAATCTGTTTTTCTGATCTTGGTCTACAGGTAGATTTGGGAAGAAAATAATTTGATTGTGTGTGTGTGTGTGTGTGTGTGTGTTTGCTATCCCAAGAGCCTAGTGACATTAACACAGTCAATGTTTACATGTATTTGCAACATGGTTCTTTGTTTTGCACAGATTGGCATGTTGGCAAGATTGCCTATTTCCAAAATAATGAGAATACAGAAATCAACCATTACCAACATTTATATATTTTAGCACTGGGAGAACCAGAGGGTGAAGCAGCCTATTATTAACCTGCTTGGCTTTTATAACCACACAATAGCAATAGTAATATGAATTGAGCAGTAGTTTTTAAGTTGTAATCACCTTCTGTTTTCTTCCACCTTTTTGGAACATAGAATGTAGAGTCCTAGGATAGAGCATTTTTCTGTTTATTTGTTTTTTAATTTTTTTGCAGAAGATTATATAGTTCTATAAGGGTGGTAAATGAGACAAAGGGCAGGTTGGGAAACTCCCAACCTACATTTCTCAGGTATGAAGAATCAATCTAGTTAATCTGATTTATTGCTCATGCCTATTCATAAGAATCTAATCAACTCATGGTCAGCAATAAGTTGATGCTAGATAATTGATGTTAACAGAATTCAAGAGGGGCTAGACTTAGGCCACTTGTGGGAACATAATGTTTCTAGGATGATTACTCTCTTGACTCTGACCCTACACAATGAATCCTCAAACAATGAATGATGCAGAACTTTAAGGCATCAATTTCACCCTTTGAACATTCATTTTCCCATTGAATTTTTGACCTTCCCCCTATTGGTGTATGACCATAAAAAGTCTAATGTGGCCCTCAAGCCGATAGTAGTTATCCGCTTCTCATTTAGATTATCAGATTAGAAACCTGTTCATATTATTTAACATTTTGTATATTTTAGATGCTCCTATAAATAAAAGGTGAGGGTGATGAATGATGGAGCTGTTAAAATACAAACCATTGGCAGGGATTTAATTCACTTACGAAATGTAGCAATTACTTGGGGAACAGCTGCCGCTCTAAAAGAGTATGTATGCATGGCTCAATAAGTGGAAATTAAATGGGTGAGCAGGTGAGGTTGACTCCAAAGATTGGCTCAACATGGAGAAGCAATCCACATCCTTACAAATGTCATAATCTTTGGCTCCTATGAACCCTCACAAGCTTTCCAATGGCAAGGAATTATGGAATTCATCCTCCAAAATAAGTGAAAATAATCACTATAAAACCATAGTGGCTGTCTTAGCTGGCCCAGTACCCCAGATGCATATGGTGTATCTAATCATTTAATGCTGGAGATCCCATGCCATGCTCTGAGATTTATATTGTTATATAAAGTATAGTAGTATCCTTATTATGATCTTGGACCTGCCTTTCATAGAAGTTTTGCAAGAGGTTGCAAAGACACAGATTAAAATACATAAGCATTTTCTGGAATTAATAGAGGGGAATAAAATAGTTCAGACTACTAAACACAATGAGATTTATATCAATGCCTCTGTCTTTTGAGAAGATTAAGACCTTAAGATGTTTCTGCTTAGCCCTACCAAAGGTCCATCTAGATTATCAATTGTTCTCCTAAAATAGTCCACCAGGAATTAGAGTAGGATTGAAATAACTCTTTGTTATTCAAAGGGATCATCGCCCTTCTATGATTCTATGATTCATAGAACCACCGTGGTGCAGTGGTTAGAGTGCAGTACTGCTGGCTACTTCTACTGACTGCCAGCTGCCTGCAATTTGGCAGTTCAAATCCCACCAGGCTCAAGCCTTCCATTCTTCCGAGGTGGGTAAAATGAGGATCCAATTTGTTGGGGGCAAGATGCTGACTCTGTAAAACCACTTAGAGAGGGCACTGTAAAACAGTATATAAGTCTAAGTGTTATTGTTATTGCTACATCTGACCACTGGTGTTTAGTAACAGAGCCACAGAGCCAAACCTAGATTTTAGTTAACGTTTGATGTCAACTGAACCATCCAAACTAGGCGCTATCTCATATTTCACATAGTTCTACAAATTAATTGCCTATCATAGCATAAGGAAGATTTGAAACAGCCACCAGTTTGCGCATGGGCTGCTCACAGGACATATGTTTTATGTGCCCGGGTATCTCAGTATTATCTCCAAGAATCCCATTTGCAGTAGAAATCACTGCTCCTCAAAGAAGGCCACCCACTGAGCAACAGCCTCTAGCTCTCTGCATGGATCAAGGACCCCTCTTTTCCATTTTCTTTTCTTTTCCCGAAAGCTGGGTTTTAATGAAAAGGATTAAGATGTTTAAATATAGGTTGCATTGCTTAACATTATGCACCCAAGGTTAACACCGGAAGAAAATATATCAAAAGACATCATTGGAAGGAACATAATTTTCTTTCTTTCCGAGAAACAATGCCAGAAGCTAGAGCAACATGGAACCAAGAATTATAAAGGAAAACATTAGGTGACATGGCTAGAGCCCTCATCATTATTCTTTTCATCCATAGAGCCTCTGGGCACTGGCTGCCTCTGGTGTATCACTCAGAGGTGAGAGACCCAGAGGCTATGGAGATAGGGAAAATCCTGACACCACGCTTCTTGGCCCAGACTTTTTTTTTTTAAGTGAAAGTATATACAGGTCCCAGAGTTGCATGTATCTCAACTATGAGATCTCCAACAGAGCAGATATGGCCATCAAAGATCTCAGAAGGCCACTACTAAGTTGTGCAATGTGTTTCATAGGGACACTTATCCAAAGGAATGATTGGAAAGGGATAGTATCAACTCTGTATGACACCCCATTCATTTAGTCCAAGGAAGCAAGAATCATGCAGATTTCAGAAAGATATCTTTAAGTGTAGTTTGGGATCGATACAAAATATTTGGGGGGAAAAATGCCATTGAATTTCCCCCTACCTCATTTATATTGAATTAATTAGGGCGCTCTCTCTTTGAATACCCTGAAACTTTTCTGTTTTGTATTTTTTAAGAGGATAATTACAAAGTCATTTCATTTTACATTTCAAAAACGTTTGTTTACAAGCTACATGCTCCTAAATTGATACAGTGAGGTTTAGTGCTGGAAACTAGATTGAAAAATTGGGGGCAGGGCAAAATACGGAAAACATTTGCATTATTATCTGTATAGTTGAAGGGAAGGGAATGAGAATGAGAACAGTTTGCTTCCAAATACAGACTAAACAAAAATCTTTAAACATCTGTATTAGTAAATTATTGGCTTCTTTTCCTTAGGGAGATTCAAGGAAAAATGCTGCTTGTTTCTTTTGAAGAATGCAATGTCTTCCTTCCTTCCAAAATCCAGAGTGATAGGAATAAATATTCATGGTTAACAAGCATGGGAGCCCGTCTCAACTATTTCTCAAACTCTAGGCACAGAGGTGGGTATTCAGCAGGTTCTGACCAGATCTGGAGAACCGATATCGGGAATTTTGAGTAGTTTGGAGAACCAGCAAATCCCACCTCTGACTGGCGATTTTACAGTGTCCTTCCCCTGCCACGCCCACCGAGCCACGCCCACAGAACCGGTAGTAAAACATTTGCATCCCACCACTGTCTAGGCAGTATTTAATGTCCAAAAAAGTAGCTGCAGGAGCACATTTTCCAAAGAGTGGCCTGGGTAATAAAGGTAGCAGATACTATTGACTTCTTTTCTCAGTCCTTTCCCATGTTCTAATAATCCAAATTCATTTATGAGGTTGAAGGAGAGGCTGTGACAGAGATGATATTCAGTAGGTTTTGACCAGTTCTGGAGAACCGGTAGTGGAAATTTTGAGTAGTTCAGAAAACCGGCAAATACAACCTCTGACTGGCCCCACCCCATCTCTTCTCTGCCCCCCCAAGTCCCAGCTGATCGGTTGGGTCTTATTTGCTTCCCTGCACAGGAGAAAGGAGCTGGAAAGCAGGTTAGTGGGTGGTGGGGAGGGAATGGGGATTTTGCAGTATCCTTCCCCTGCCACACCCACCAAGCCACACCCACCAAGCCATGCCCACCAAACCACACCCACCAAGCCACACCCACTAAGCCACACCCACCAAGCCATGCCTACCAAACCACACCCACAGAACCGATAGTAAAAAAAAATTGAATCCCACCACTGGGCTGTGAAGTTGGAAAATCCATAATCCATTTCTTAATGTTGGTAGGACCATCTGCTCACCACCAACACCTGAGTCTTAAGATATGGAGAAAGCAAGTGACTACAGGGCATGTATTCCTCGGCAGCATGTTCTCCCCCTCATCAAAACATGTGCAATTAACATTGTACCCTGCAAAGTTCATAATTATTTATAAACTTAATACTTATAATGAAACGTCTGCCCTTTGATATCTCTCTGTGTTTTTTAAGCCTGGCTGACCTATATTGCAGAGGCATTATGTGTACTAGGTGATGTGTGGATAGGCTAGGGAATTACCCATGTTTAATGAACACTAAAATTAGAATTTGACTGAAATCCACATAAATGACTCGACAGCAAATCTGAGCTGCCCCTGGGGAGCTGTGGGCAGCTCAAATTTACCCATAGGCAGTTTTTGATAGTATTTTTTTTTTAAATATTATTATTTTAAATCAGCATAGCTCGCTTTCCCTCTTCTGAATGAGCCCCTGTTTTAGAATGTGGGTTTCTACAGCAGAGAGGTTCAAGATTTATTTGGGTATTGGAGTAGGCTTATGTCTTAAACAATCGTCTTGCAAGCTGAAGGGAGAGTTTGTATATGCCTAGTAACTGTGACAAAGGCTACAATATATTAATAGTTTGGGATGGGGTAGTGTGACAAACACTGTGCAAATGTATATCGGACATTGGGTACATATCCTATCTTTCTTCCAGTACATAAAAGGGCATTTTCACTGGCATATCTAGACATCCTATCCTCAGTGGTGCTGAAAGACAGATCTAATAATATCTCTTTAATATTTATGCATATGTTCAGACTCTGAAAGGCGGTTTAACATGACTCCCTTTCAGCCATTCATGGACAGCTGAGCTAATCTCATCTTTAATTTTAAATGATCTAGACTTGTCCCAAGGAAAAAAAATTGCATACTTCCTATTATATTGTAAAACTCCCAGCTAGGTAGGAGTCAAGTGGGGAACTAGCCATGAATTTTTACGCAGCTGCAAGAAGCATAAGCCTGACCTCTCCTTTTTTTTAAAAAGTTCCATGGAGCCTTTTCTAACTGTTTCCAGAGGAAGGCAAGCAAATTGGGAGATTCTTGTAATATAGGCAGAACACAATAAAATTGCTGACTTCCACATGGGGATCTTGTGCTTGATATAGTCTGCAAAATCTCCAGAAAAATTCCTTGCAGTATTGATGTATGTTAGAAGCTATTGAATCTGAGTGTAAACTACATATGCTTAGTTACTGCTTTCAACAGGAGTTTTATGCTTGATGTTTCATATAGTAGCAATAGCACTTACAGTAGACTTATATACCACTCCATAGTGGTATATACAGCACTCTCTGAGTGGTTTGCAGTGTCAGCGAATTGCCCCCAATAATCTGGATCCTCATTTTACTAACCTTTGAAAGATGGAAGGTTGAGTCAACCTTGAGCTGGTCAGGATCGAACTGCTGGCTGTGGACAGAGTTAACCTGCAAAATTGCATTCTAACCACTGCACCACACCACAGTACTCCTGGATAACAAATGTGACATTGTGGGCTTGGGTGCTAATTCAGTTTAGTAATTCTGAAGACAGAATTTCCTCAACCTGTTTTGCATACATTCATCCAACATCCCATTCAGGTTCCTTCTGTACTGTAGTTCTTTGGAGGAGACTGATTGGAGGCCATGTGCCACGATGGTGGAGCCAAAGTCAAAAGTCTCTCTTTTTTCATCTTCCTCCCTGCCCAGTTATGATAGATCACTCCTCAGAACTGATTGGTTGTAGCAACTCTGAAATAAATCTGAGGTCCTTTTCAACCCTATGATTCTATGATTCTGAATGATTGAGCGCTTATCTAATCTTCTTAAAAGATTGAGGTCTGGAGTGGTTGCTTTGAGCTAGCTCTTGAACCAGGTTCAACATCTTTATGGCTACAAGTTGTCAACAGTGTTCCAGAAATAATCCATAAATTCTCGGCTGATGAGAATGCAATCTTCTTTTCTCTTTTCCTCTTCCTTTCCCACTTCTTTCTTCTTCCTTCCTTCATGTCAGCCCACCTGCCTGTCTGCCTAAGGATAGTTCCACCCATAGATGGAAGCTCTTTCTTCTTTTTTACTCTCTTGTGAACCTTGAAGTAGAATTTACATAATCAATGAAGTAACCCTGTCACCCAAACATGGAATCTTAAAGAGAATGGGATTATGCAAATGAGTTATTGATGTCATAATGATTAATTGGCCTCAGGCCTTGCTTAATATGCAATCGTTGTTGTGCTGCTTGCATTTGTAATTATTTTAGTGGTGGTAAGAGTATGGGGAATTTGCTTAAGCAACTGAGAGGCACTTAATTGCTTACAGGCTAGAGGTACAGTGTCAGAGATTAAAGAAGAAGGAAGGAAAGGTTTCTGAACCATGTTTATATGGGCCAGGAGTCAGATAGTTGACAAGAGAGTTCTCCACCCATCAGTTCAAAAGTGGGATGCCAGGCAAGAAAGAGAAAGCAATAGATTGGTGATGAACCTTATTTTTACACGCAGCCTGGACATCTCTCCCTAAAACATGTTCATCGTACACTTGAACTTAGAATGCCTTAGTAGTTTATCTTGACTTGCTATATCCATAGTCTGGATGCAAAATGTCTTGAAGCAAAAAAACAAAGAAAATCCAGTTGCCTTTTGAAGAAGAAAAAAGCATCTTTGGGACAACCATGACCTGGATGACTGAGAATCTCCATAGAAACATTACTCCCAGCAAATGCTAGTAAAGGGCTTGCTTTCTCTTTACAGTAATGTTTCTCAACTGTAGCAACTTTAAGATGTGCGGACTCCAGCTCCAACAAGCCAGCTGTTACAACGCCACTGAAAAAAAGTGACTGATGACCATTTGTCACATTTATGAGTGTTTCAGCATCCCCATGGTCACGGGATCAAAATTCAGACGTTTGGCAACTGGTTCATATTTATGATGATTGCGATGTCCTGGGCCAGTGATGAGAAACTTCTTGTTGTGGTGTGCCAAAAGCATGTGCACATGTGATAGTGCACACGCATTTGTGCCAGCACCCACAATGCAATGTGCTCCCCCTGCACATGTGCATGCAATACCCCCGCCCTGCCCCCTTACCTGCACTGTGCATGTGCGTATCTCCCAGCTAATTTTCGGCCTGTTTGAGGCCATTTTCACCCTCCCGGAGGCTCAAGGGAAGCCTCTGGAGCCTCTGGAGGCTGAAAACGGGCCCGTGTTGGTGCTTCTGGTATTTCCGGAAGGCCTGTTTTTTGGCCTCTCGAGGCTGCAGAGGCTTCCCTTGAGCCTCCAGGAGAGCAAAAACGGCCTCAAACGGGCCGAAAATCAGCTGGGAGGCACGCACATGCATAGTGCAGGTAAGTTTGGCTAGGGCTCGCGTGCCCACACAAGCGGTTCTGCATGCCACCTGTGGCAAGCATGCCATATGTTTGCCATCATGGTCCTGGGTCATGTGAACAGCTTTTGCAACCTTTTGACAAGCAAAGACAGTGGGGAAACCAGATTCACTCAGCAATCGTGTTAATAACTTAACAACTGCAACAAATCACTTAACAACTGTGGCTAGAAATTCGTAAAATGGGGCAAAGATCATTTCACAGATGTCTCACTTAACAACATAAATTTTGGGCTCAAGTATGGTCGTAAGTCGAAGAGTACATGTATAGGTGTCAGATCCGTGTATCTGTCATTTCTTCAATGGAAGAAGAAAAGCGGGGGGGAGACTGATAAAGAAATCTTTCTTGATGTAACCTGAATATATTTAATCTTATATCAAATTTGTATAACCTACATATGATACAATGTAGGGATGAAACTCAGATGGCCGGAACCTCTCACCCCTGAGAGAGACAGCCAGGAAATGAAGAGACCATAAAAATTCCACAGTGAGATGTGTCCTGGGAAACTCTGGAAAAGATCGTTCTAAAAAGGGGGTGGGGGGGATTAACATGTTGGCTCTTTGTTTTACTAAATATACATCAAGATAAGGGGAGGGGTTTTAAACTCCCTTATCTATCTCTGCATGCCTGAGAGACCTTAGATGCTGCTTTTAACCCCGACACGAATTGTCTCATCTCAATAAAGGATTCCTTTTGATACAATTCCTTTTTATATGTTTTCAGAAGTTCATTCTAGTTGATTGAATGGGAAAAGCTCTGTAACCTGACATAAGGAGGCGTTATAGGTGTCTTAAAATGAGGACTAATAGATTGAGAAACAGTTTGTTTTCCAAGGCAGTAATCGTCTTGAATCAAACAGTGCATTTGTGATTTAGTCTTATTATTATTATTATAATTATTTTAATTTTGAAAACTCTGTAGTGTGATTGTGATGTGGTGTTTGGGGCACTGTGCTGGAGTAGCTTTCAAATTTCATTGTATTTGTGGAGTGCAACGACAATAAGGGTATTCTAATTATTTAGGAAAAATTGACCAATGAATAAAGCTAAAGAAAGGAATGTCTGGGTAGTTCCCCCATTGATTCTATTTCTACCCCACCTTACAATTTCAGGTGAAATTCTGAAAACTTTTAAAATCTCTTTCCTATTCAAGCACATGTAATAGCCAAAGGAAGTCTGATAAGGCAATCAGAAATGAAATATCAATACTCGCTGGAACAGGTGGTGCGAAGGAATTGGCATGCAGTGAGGCATTCATGCTCTGGCATTGCTGGCTGGGAATACTGGAAGTTGTAGTTTAGAGGGCACCCGATATGGGGTGATGGCTGCCTCCTCTTTGTCTTTCCTCTTTTGTTCATGGAAACAGGGGCTTAGGTCCCTGACCTCACCTTTTCACATGGGTGATTCATCAAATAACTGCATGTGCTCTATGTAGCATACATGCTGGTTTTATTGCAAAGTGCCATATGGAGTGCAAAATTAAAACTTGGAAAGATCGGAGGCTGTAAACACTGCAGGATAAGTAACTGCACTGTATAAATGTGACCAAAGAATTATCAGCAATATCATCAAAGGAAAAAGAGAGAGGAATATATATTAGTAGATATTTTGTGTCCCCACTCTGTACAATTCAAAGAATTGCTCAATAAAAACAGAGGCTGAGTCTTAACAAATGGACTTAATGAATCTTTTTTTTTTTTGTAATAGAAGTAAGGGCAATTCCTACACAAAGCTGTAGAATATCAATATATGGAGCTGTGTGTTTATTATATCCTGTTTGGTGGGTGCCTTGAAATCATGATGTGACTGATAGACATATTTAGATGAACTCACTATGGTTTATATCTTGGAGGAGAATATAAACAGAACAATTAAGGAGAGGCACAATGTTTATTTTCTGAAGTATCTTTGATTAAGTGGAGGTATGGAACTACATAAGGACAATGGTCTTGAAAACCTCAGTTTTAACCCATTGTTTATTTGTTTGTTTCTTGTCCATCCTAAAATGTTTGCAGCGAAATTCTTAAATTGCTAATTTTACAGAGAATTCACATTCTTGTGTGTCAGTGTGTGCTTTTGTATCATTGTTGACTTCTGGTGATTGCTGTGATATCCCCCTGCAGTTTTCTTGGCCAGGATTATTTATGTAACAGAATGACAAAATAATGGAGTTAGAAGGGACATTGGAGGTCTTTTAGTCCAACCCCCTTATTCTGGAAGGATTTTTTTTTTGTTTTTTGCAGTAGTTAATCCATGTCTTTCTCTTTGAAATGAGAGAGACTGGCCCAGGATCACCCAACTGGCTTTGTGCCTAAGACAGGACTAGAATTCAGTCTCCCAGTTTCTAACCTATTCTTTATCATATACCAAACCAGAGGTGGTATTCAGCAGGTTCTGACCAGTTCTGGAGAACCGGTAGCAGAAATATTGAGTGGTTCGGAGAACCAGCAAATACCACCTCTGACTGGTGATTTTACAGTATCCTTCCCTGCCACGTCCACCAAGCCACGCCTACAGAACTGGTAGTAAAAATTTTGAATCCCGCCACTGGATTGTTCCCTCTCTCTGGAACCTCATTCCCCCTGTCAAGATGATAGTTTAAGAGCTGACCAGCTGATGCAATGATGGGAATGAGTCAGAAGGTCTTTGGCTGTTATCCCTTTAAGAGCCTGCGTAATAAGAGGAGGCCCTGCTAAAGTGTTTGTTGGTCCCTTGAGTTTCTTTCCTGCTGTAATTGCTGTTTGTTTAGATACTGCTTGTAGCACGTGTATCAGAGGTGGTAGTCAGCAGGTTCTGAGCAGTTCTGGAGAACCGGTAGCGGAAATTTTGAGTAGTCGGAGAACTGGCAAATCCCACCTCTGACTGGAGATTTTACAGTATCCTTCCCCTGCCACGCTCATCAAGCCACGCCCACAGAACCGATAGTAAAAATAAAATGAATCCCACCACTGTACCAAGCTCTTCCAAATTGAAATGCCATCAAAAAGTTCACTGGGTACTTAAAGTTGTCACTGGTTAGGAGAATTAGGTTCTCTCATTGATAGTATAAGCCATAACATGCGTTGCTTAAGACATGATTTGTAATCTCCAGGATATGAAATTGTACAATGTGGGAATCTAGCTACTGTATTTGACAAAACAGGATGAAACAAATCCTTTCTTACTACAACCGCACCTCTACCTTGTGAGGGAATAATGGGGCAAAGGAACAAATTATGTTGTTTTTTGTGGGAGCATGGTAGGTTATGAATGTTTCATTTTCTTTCTTCAGTGAAAATAAATCCACAAAGCCCTCACCTATCCAGGATAATGCCTGTGAAGCACAGTCAGTGTAAAAATGACAGACGATGTTGAAAGCCTGTTTTACATCATGTGCAATCAATTCAACAAAGAACCCTTTAAAATCAACAGCTTGTCTTTGCAGTAGAAACAACCATTAGAAAAACACAGGTTGGCATCTAAAGCCTTCACCTAAGGACCTGAGGAATGTGTGTCTGTGTGTGCTGGGAGACAAGTAAGACCACATAATTTGAAAGCTTCTTCTATGTCAGAAAGCTCTTTCTTTCAAGTTAAATACATCTCCCTCTACAAGATCCAGTGCACTATGAGAAACACATGGCATATGGTTGCAATAGTGGCAACAGTGTGCATGTAGGTGAGGTACATTGAAGTAGTTTGAAGTTACCATGATTTTGGGTTATACATCTCCCCAAAACTGAAAGTATCTTGCCAGTTCCTCAGAGACTCTTGCTTACAATTCTTGTCCTCTCTTCCCTAAGTTCCTAAGGCTGTGATGGAGAACCTATGGCACACGTGCCAGAGATGGCACACAGAGCCCTCTCTGTGGGCACACAAGCCGTCATCCCAGCTCAGCTCCGCAGTGCACCTCCCGCTGGCCAGCTGGTCTTCGGGTCTCTGCCGTGCATGTGGGGAGCGGGAGGCAGAGTGCATGCACAGGAGGGCATGCACAGAGGATGTGCATGCATTGCACTTTGGAGATGCACGCATGTGCGCTTTGGACACTCGATGCCAAAACGGCTAGCCATCACTGTCCTAGGGCATTCCAATTTATTCTACTTTCATTAGCTCTTAGGTAAAACACAGTTTGGTGTTTTTATATCTTGCCAGGTTAGGTTGTAATGTATGTAATCTCTACCCTTCAGTGAGCTGTAACCACTAATGGTTATGCAATATTTTACCTTTGTGGTCTTCTTTTTTCCCCCCTGTGGTCTGTGGTCTTTTTCTATGACCATCATCAACTCTCTTTCCCTTTCTTTCTCATCTCTATCCTCTACCCATATGTATCTCTATCGTCATCATCATCATCATCATCATCATGAAGAGTCTCGGTGGCGCAGTGGTTAGAACGCAGTACTGCAGGCTACTTCTACTGACTGCCGGCTGACTGCAATTTGGCAGTTTGAATCTCACCAGGCTTAAGGTTGTCTCAGCCTTTCCATCCTTCCGAGGTGGGTAAATGAGGACTCAGAATTGTTGGGAGCAAGAGGCTGACTCTGTAAACTGCTTAGAGAGGGCTGTAAAGCATGGTATATAAGTCTAAGTGCTATTGCTATCATCATCATCATCACCATATCCCTCTCTGTTCTCTGTCCTCTATTCATCTCTGTCATTTGCGACAGTGAGAACAATAAACCAATGGAATGATGTTCCATCACTGGAGGTTTTTAAAGAAGAGATTGGACAGCCATTTGTCCTGAATAGTATAGGGTGTCCTACTTAATCAGGAGGTTGGACTAGAAGATCTCCAAGTGCCCTTTCAACTTTTGTTGTTCTGTATCTCTCTTTATAGCAATAGCACTTAGACTTATATACCTCTTCACAGTACTTTTACAGCCCTCTCTAAGCAGTCTACAAATTAAGCATATTGTCTCCAACCATCTGCGTCCTCATTGTACCCACCTTGGAAGGATGGAAGGCTGAGTTTATCTCCATCATCTCTACTGTATCCTTTTCTCTCTTTCAATCTTTTCCCCCTCTCTCCTTCTCTCTCTCTCTCTCTCTCTCCCTCCCTCTACAATCACCTTAATAGTTCCACTTAGAACAGAAGCTGAGAAGCTGTTCCATCCTTGGGACTGTATAGAAAATAGGAACAGTAACTACCTCCTTGGGACAGCCAGAGAATCAGCACATGGCTGGAGCAGTGTTTGCCCCCTTAAAAACAAAACACATACTATACAACACCTTCATCATTAAGGTAACGTGCGTGCAAAATCCCACCCATTAAGAACCATAACCAAAATTATATTAAGAATTGGGGTGGTGGGAGAAACTTGACGTGTGACCTAGCAAGAAAATGAATATTATTTTCATCCAATTGACCGAATCCAGAGGTCCACAGCCGTAGGAAGGAGACAGGGCTCTACCTGAGAACCTAGAAGGCCACTATCAAATAAGAGAATATTGAAATATGTGGACAACCCTGGCACATGGCAACTTCCTTTGAAATAATAATTATGTTCCTGTGTCACAATATTCATTTTTTGCAGATGGGGTCATTTAATTTCAAGGAGCGCCTCAGCTGGGGTTGACATATTTTGCAGCCCTGGCAGAGCTTTAAAACTCTTCCCTCTGGTGCTCTTTTGGCGAAGAAACGAAACGTTGCTCTGTAGCTGTTAGTCTGTCTTTTCCTTCCCTTCGTCTTCGGATTCTTTGGAGCCTGAGCTGTCAAGGAAGCTAAAGGAAAATGCTGCAAGCCAGACTGCAATTAATTTTTCCCCCACTTGTCACTTTAGACTCTTAATTTTTCCTCCCTTCTTTTTTCTTTCCTCCTCTGGCTCTTTGTTGGAATGCTGCCATTAAATTTTTTTTTTTTAAAAAAAAGAGTCTCACTTTTTCCCCCCCCTTTCAATTACACACTTGAGGATCTGTCCAAAGGAGCTGGGGATTTAAACAAAACATTCTTTAAGAGCATTGATTTGCTTTTTGAAACAGATTTCTTGCTTTTTTGTTGTTGCTGTTGTTTATAGGCATCCTCTCTCTACTGAAACATACATTTTAGTTGCTGACTGGTTAGTTAGAAAGTTTGGTGCACTGAATGAATCAGTTCAGGTGGCTAAAGTGGGTTGGAGGCAGTGGTGGGATTCAATTTTTTTTACTACTGGTTGTGTGGGCGTGGCAGGGGAAGGTTACTGCAAAATCCCCATTCCCTCATTCCCACCCCAGTAGTAACCAGCTCCAGATGACCCAGTATCCCTGGTATAGGAGTTCCCTCATGCAAACTATGACCAATTCTGCCATTAGACAAAAATACACATATAACATTGTTGAACATGACCAATGTACTGAAGGCATGACCAATGAGTGTGTTGCAGTGGTGGGATTCAATTTTTTTTAACTACCAGTTCTTTGGGTGTGGTTTGGTGGGCATGACAGGGGAAGGATACTATAACATTTCCATTCCCACCCCACTCCAGGATGAAGGTTAGTGCAAAATCTCCATTCCCTCCCCACCCCACTAACCTGCTTTCCAGCTCCATTCTCCTGTGCAGGGCAACCAAAGGAGACCCAGCCAATCAGCTGGGACTCAGGAGGCAGAGATAGAGGGGGGCGGGGACAGTCAGAGGTGGCATTTTCTGGTTCTCCAAACTACTCAAAATGTCTGCTACCAGTTCTCCAGAACCTGTCAGAACCTGCTGAATACCACCTCTGGTTGGAGGACCAATGTTGCAAAAGTGCAAATGGGTCATCAATGACTCAGCTTCTTCTATCTGCCTTCATTCTTAAGCTTGCTGAGTTACCTATCCTATCTATAATCTTTAGACCAGGTGTGTTCAACCTGTGGCCCATGGCCCCACGCAGCCCTGGCCAGCTAGCAATGCGGTCCCACAAGAAAATAAAAATATATATTAAAAAATAAAGGAAGTTTCTTGTTTATACACATTAACAATATTTTATATATATATATATATATATATTATGTGCGGCCCAAGACAATGCCTCTTCATTCAATACAGCCCAGGCATTGAGTGTGACGTAAACACAAAACCCAACTGGCTTTCATGTTGGATGGTAGTGCTGTGTAAAATATTTTGAACTTTAAATGGCTCAAGGTTGAAACCTTCTGTTGCAAGTTCAAAACACCTTATTAGAAGTGTTTGAAGGTTGTTTTGATTCTTCTGGGAGAGTTTGAAGTTGAAACAGCCCTCTGCCGAGTGCAAAGCATCAAGTAACTCATTCTGAGCTTGAAACACTTTGAATTTGAAATGTTTTGCATGCTTACAGTGAATACCTTAGTGCAAAAAAAAAGAAAAAAAACGAAAAAAATTAATACAGCCTATCACTGCTGGGAAAAAAATAGCAAAGTTTGTGCATGCAGTCAATAGGAAGGGAGTTGAACATTTTTTTGGTTCTGATTGCTATATTTGTTATCACTAATGTGGACAATTTCATCCTTTAAAGCTTAAGGTGAAAGGAATCAGAGCCAACAGATTAAAGGACTCCGTTATATAACTCATTATTTATACTGAAGAATTACAGAATTGCAGAAATTAGAATTATACGGCATTACATGGCTCAAGACTTTATATTACTCAAATGGTGCTGGTTTTTTTTTTGGACACAGTGAATGTGATTGTGTCCTGGTTAAGTGTAGTAATTATGGGAAAAGGCCTGTGAGTTATGTTCATATGAAAAAGCATACCTTTTGTTTCATATTTGTTGATTATGACTGACTATTTCTGTTTATTAATTAGTCAGGAATACTGTTCAGGTGATGTGATATTGAAAGAATCTGTTTTGAGTTAATTCCAATATGAAGTGACCCATTGCTGGTGACACATCAAATGCCATGGAGTTATGCACAACCTGTGCTTAATCGGTATTGACCATCAACAATACTGATCGAAAACTCCAAAGTTTACACAACCAACTCATGTGTTTATTTTTGTGGAACACTCCTAATATTCATTTGTTCATTGAACCACCAAATGGAGCTGAATGTTCCATTTGTGTAGGTACATGGTTCAGTAACAGGGCCAAGTCCAAAGGGAAAGGCAAACTCACATGCAGATCAAGGAATTTTTTTTTTCAGGTACTTTTTGGCATGCACAGAAATTGCCTGATTAAAACCATCTGATGGAAAAGAGAAAGATATTCCAGCTTGGTATACCCTGATGAAAGGAGAGAAGAATGTATAGGAAGGATGAGATTAAAATAGAGGGATAGAAGGAGACATGCCAACTGTGAACTTGGTAACCCTCAGTGGTGGGATTCAATTTTTTTTTACTACTGGTTCTGTGGGTGTGGCTTGGTGAGCATGGCTTGGCTTGGTGGGTGTGGCAGGGGAAGGATTCTGCAAAATCCCATTCCCACCCCACTCCACTAACCTGTTTTCCAGCTCCGTTCTCCTGTGCAGGGCAACAAAAGAAGACCCAGCGATTCAACTGGGACTCAATGGGAGGCAGAGAATAGATGGGGACAGGGACAGTCAGAGGTAGGATTTGCTGGTTTTCCGAACTACTCAAAATTTCTTCTACCGGTTCTCTGGAACTGGTCAGAACCTGCTGAATACCATGTCTGGTGACCCTGGTAAATTTTTGGATGGCCACCGTCCTTACGTTGTTGGATTTGCTCATGGATGATTTAAGGAAACTGGTGTCAATAGATTGTGTGGTGTTCTCTATCCAGTATAGCTTCATCTTTCTCCCAGAGTTTTGTTAGGGAATGCACAGAACTCTGCTTTTCAATTAGATATTAAGTATCTGACTTTTGATCAGTTTTCCCCAGATTTGGTTTTTTTCTATACTGCAAGATCAAAGACTGCTCATGGTAGTGGCATCTTGGCTACGTTTCTTCTTCCTAGTTTAGTGTAGTTTACTTTATTGTCATTGCACCTCGTACAATGAAATCAAACACCATCTTCAGTGCACATCATGACCATGAAAATAAACATAAACACACATCCTTCACACTCCACACAATTGGTTGAATTGGAAAAGGTTTTGGATGGTTGGTGATATTAATGGAATGGCAAACAAATTTATTTGGCTTTGGAGTGATTATTGGATTCGTGTCCCAAGAAGTTTATGATTGTGCAAGATTCTCTTTCTGTTTACCAGTCATAAAAGCGGGTGATTTGGAATCTGAATACTATTCATCCTTCTTGAAACTTTCATGTTAGATTTTGGTGGATTCCTTCCCCTGTATGAAATTTGGGGAAATGAATTAAGAGACACAATCACTAAATATGCACTGGATCATTTGAAGGTGGATTGCTTTTTGAAGTTTAGAATTTGAGTTACATAGGAAAAGGGAAATACCTGGCAGAAAAAAATAAGAAAAAAAATGTGGCATATGACGTTTAGAAATAATTTGGCTGACTGAGACTGACTAACTAAAATGTACCTATTTACTCATAACTGTAGCCTTTACTTCACTTGTATCAAACTTTTCCACATTGTCACATTATGGCAGAGATGAAGATCATATTCCTTTGAAGACATGTGAAAGAAATCCAACTTAAATCTTTCTTTTGACTCCATTTCCAAAGAGTCAAATAGCTTCTGTTGGGTTTTCTTTCTCTCCCAATGTCAAATCATTCTTAATAGAAAATCAGTGGTGAATTCTTACTAAGTATCTCCAATACTTACTCTATAGATCAAAATCCAATGCATTTTGATTTTGCTGAACCCAGTCTGCTAAATTTTCCAAGCAGGACTGTTTTAAAAGAAATAGATTATGACCATGTTGTAATTCAGTTGTTTCTTACCAAATTCTCTCAAACTTATTGTAGGGTATTTTCAAATGCATTTTATTTAACACAGAGAACATAATGTAGGTGAGATAAACAAAACATTTGCATGATAAAGAGGAATGGAAAAGCACTGTGACTCGAGTCTGTTTGGCAAATGGGAATTTCAGCAGGTATTGCTGTGAATTTTATGCCAACATACATTCAAAAGTCATGCATTATTTACCCCCAATAATTATGAAAAATTTCAGCTTCATAAATTGCTTTACTTGATAAGTCTGGTAGTTTAAATGGGCTGAAAGAATTGATTGGTATTTGTTAGAAAACAGGCTTCTTGTTCATGTTTTCATAACTTGAAATAAAATTTTAGCAATAATGTATTAACATAAACACACACACACACACACACACACACACACATCTTGCTCTTCTCTCTTTCCTTTTAATATATAAAGAGCCAAACCAAGTTTAAGATTCTCACAGATGTCAGGTTTACCTGGGCTTTAGTAAAAATACAATATATTGTTCTATCCTTCACTATGGTGTAGTGTATAATAACTGTGTTGTCTGCAAGAAAAAAAGATCCAAAATCCATAGACCAAATACCCTTTATAGTCCGAATAAATTTTTGTAGACTAGAATTCAGTGTTTGTCAACCTTATCAGTTTGAAGATGTGTGGATTTCAACTCCCAGAATTCCCCAGCCAACTGTGGGAGTTGAATTCTGGGAATTCTGGGAATTGAAGTCCACATATCTTGAAACTGCCAAAGTTGACAAACACTAATAGATAATCCCTCTGTTCATCAGCACAAGAGCTCTCTCTGTTCACTCTTTAAAAAGAATGGGAGTACATTTAGTGCGGGGAGGAGGATCAGGCAAAAGAAAGGGAGGGATCTAGCCAGGGCTGAACAAAAAATCCAGAAAAAAAAAATCCCCGTGCATTTCTTTAGGAAATTAATTAAGCAGCAGCTATGAAAGTTGGCAAAGTTGATCCACTTAAAGCTTCCATCATCTTGGTCCTGTGACCACATCAAGAATACATTTTATATCAATTCCATCAGTATTCTTCCTTGGAGGTTTTTAACCTATCAATAAGACCTCTTGTTCCAAATGTGTGTGCAACTCTTTCCTATGTTTTAAATATGAGTTGGACAGTCAAAAGCATTGGCATCTTTTTTCCATCCTGTCCACATTAAGGGCAACTTTGCACTATGTTATGTATACAGTATGTGTGTATGTATTTTATGTATGTATGTATGTATGTATGTATGTATGTATGTATGTATGTATTTACACATTTATGTATGTAATCCTTTGAATAAATCTTGACTCCTGCAGAGTGTCTGGACAAATCCCTTGGCAAGATTTTGGAAATGGTTGGCTGTTGCTTCCTTCCTAGGGCTGAGAGAGTCGACTGGCCCATGGTGACCCAACAGGTTTTGTACCTAAGGCAGAACTAGAACTCACAGTCTCCTGGCTTCTAGCCTGATGCTTAACCACTGCACCAAAGTAGAGCAAATAAGCTTGCAAGCTGTGAGGTCAGGGTGGAAATTAAGGCAGATGCTTTTCTTGTAGAGTTCATCCTGGCTTAAAAGAAACTCAAGAAAACATTTATCGTGATTCAAATAAAGGGCACCTGTTCATCAATGCAAAATAGCAACAACACATACCAAGACTTTGACTGGCTCAGCAGGAATTGGTTGTCCCCCCCTCCCACTCCATCTCTTTACACAAATGATATTTCTGAGCAAATGCACTTGGATTGCTCCAGATAAAGGAGGGACACTCTGTCAGCTAAAATTCCAGAGTGAAACGGCGACATCTCAAATCGGTCTTTGACAGTGGCATAGAGTGGCTGTTGTTTTTAGAATCTGGAACTAAAAACAGTGGAGCAAATGAGGTAGCTGGATCCCTTAATCTCAGCCTGTGGATAGTCCACCACTCTCTCTGAATAAGAGACAAAAAAATGGAGGCTGGCTTGGGTGAGGAGAAACAATGCCTATTATATTTCACATCCGCATTGCTGTCGTTAGGTAGTTGAAATGATTTCAAACAGATAAACTCCCCTTTGAGATGAGAAACTGCCTTGGCAGCCAAATCTAGGCCTTGTTTTGATTGATAAACCCTCAGTGACAAGGGGAGGTAAAAAGCAGTTTTGCACAAGCCCACGTTTTGCTCATAGAAATAGGAAATTAACTGGCAAAGTTGTCAAAGATAATTAACTCTTGGGCTTGCTGTGTCTATTCAGGCTGACGTCCCGCAACTATGCGCATGTCAATGGTTTGACAGTATTTGGTGTTGATCAGATAAACAGTTTTCCAGATGCCTGATTGTTTTGTGTTTTGCCTTCTTTCTGCTTTTTAAGGAAAGAAAAATGAAAAAAGATATAAGCTTGGATGCTTTCTTTTAAAAAAAAATCATTACATATTCCCTTTAGCTACAGGAGCATGAATCAAACGGCAATAGTGCACTTTAATGTGAAAGTTTCAGGGATCAAGAGAGAAAGTCGAAGGCTGTGCTTTAGAACAACGCATTTCCCCTCCTGTTGTTGTTCCCTTTCTGCCGCTTAATTTGGAGGGGGTGGGGGTGGGGGTCAGAATAGAAATGATAAAAATGCAAGGTGAGCCTTAAGAAAAGTTATCTTTTCTTAAGAACAATGTCAAGGGAGAGGGAAGCATCAGATAACAAAGACCTATGAACCTTTTCAGAATAGGGTATAAATTGGCCTTCTGTGCTAAATGGGATTTGTCATTTGTAAAAGACACATTTTCTTTGCATGTTGGAGAACCTGTCTTATGGCTCCAAAATGAATGTAGAAGAAGTGAGATTGAACAGCCATTTGTCTGCAATAGTATAGGTCAGGGGTCGCCAACCTTTTGGACCTCGGGGACCACCAAACTCATAATTTTAAATCCCGCAGACCAGAGACCCTGGGACAATCCCCCAAAAAGTCTGCAGGAAAATTCCCCACCCCATTTTTCTACCGATTGATCATTCTTTATTAGGGATCGCAGGATACCATCTCCAGCTCTGTTGAGAGAGAGAGAGGGAGGGAGGGAGGGAGGGAGGGAGGGAGAAGCAGAAGTCTTTCTTTCTCTCCCCCCAGACACCGCCAGAAATGAGTCTTTGCTGGCGCAGCCTCTTGGGGCAGGATGCCCTGCAGGATCCCAAAGACTCATTTCTGGCGGAGTTTGGGGAGAGAAAGAAAGACTTTGGCTGCTTTCCTTGTGTGCAAGCAAAAGCAGAAGAAAAAAGAAGTAGAAGGAAGCAACCTGGTGGCCAGGTGAGGTGCGTGGGGTGAGTGGGGCAAGTTCCCCCCCTCTGCCCTTTCCCCCCTCCTCTCACTACCTCATGTTGTTCACAATGCAAGCAATACAAGCCTTGTGTTCCCGCGGGCCATGTGGGTGGTGCAGTCTTGTGTTCCTGCGCAGCCTGGATTAATTGCTTTGGGGGGTGACATTTCTCTGTGGACCACCAAAATTTTCCCATGGATCACCAGTGGTCCCCGGCCCACTGGTTGGCAACCATTGGTATAGGGCTTCCTGCTTGAACAGGAGACTAGAAGACCTCTAAGGTCCCTTCCAACTGTGTTATTCTGTTAAGTTAGGAAAGTTGTCAGGCGGAAAAATGCTTACAGGTCTCTCTTGTGCCAAAACACTATGGGCCATGTCAGAGGTGGTGGCCATGAGGTATTTATTGCTCTATCCAGTGGTGCTATTCTACCGGTTCGGCCCAGTTCTGGCGTACTGGTTGTGCTGAAGATCAGCGGAGACTGAACCGGTTCTCTCTGAGGAGCTGCTGTTGGGCCCCACCTGCCTACCCGGGCTCCCATACTGACCTTTGTTCCCTGGTTTTGAAGTACAGCTGCTTTGTGCGGCACAGCACATTGCTGCGCATCAGCTGTTGAAGCGACAGGGAGAGTGCGGGATTGCAGGAGGTGAATAGGAAAGCCTCTACGCACAAAATGTGTGCATGTGCACAAAGCATGCCCACCAAGCCACGCACACCGAACCGGTGGTAACCTCCTTTGCAACCCACCACTGGCTCTCTCCCATTAGAAAGGCTTGCCCAAGGACTTACTAAATATCAGGGGAATTTTTTTTGTAAAAAAAATGCTTCTTAAGAATATCTAACCATAGGAATTAGTAGTTTTTAAATAAAACATTTCCTGTGAATATAGAAATCATTACAGATTATGACCTATGTTAGGTGCAAAAGATTAGGACTATATGTTGTTGCTGTACAGAAGATTTATTCAATCCTATACAAAAGCATCTAGTCAACTAATGTTTATTAATAAATTGGCACCAGATGAGGGTCAACACAATTCAAGAGGAATTAGACTTAGACCATTTATGGCAACATAAGGACTCTAAACTGATGACACATTTAATTCTGCCTCCCAGCTCTTTGCCTGCTCCTTCTATGTGATTTGTCTTGAAATCACATAATCAGCAGACACTTTAAAATGTATTAAAATAGTATAAATATAGTGGTGGTGCTGTGGTTACTTCTACAGTACTGATTGCCGGCTGCCGGCAGTTTGGCAGTAAAATGAGGAGCCAGATTGTTGTTGGGGGCAATATGCTGATACTGTAAACCACTTAGAGAGGGCTGTAAAGCACTGTGAAGCGGTACATACAGTAAGTCTAAGTACTATTGTTACTTATAAAACATTATTAAATACAACTGCTGCTTAGAGTTTAACAATGTTTTACAAGTTTGTGTTAGATCTTAAATTGTATATAAAGGTTCTCAAAAACATTTTACTCCTTGTCTACTGCATATAATTTGAAAATGACTCCTAAAACAAGGTGAATTTTATTCCTTGCTGTCAGCATGGGAGAAACAATTCCTCTTTGATTCACTTCAGTTTGGCATGTTTTCACATAATTTTCTGCAATTAACATGCATGTATGCATAAACCCACAAACACAGATACACACAAACAAAACACAAATGTCCTTTCCAAATACAGATGCATGTTGCTTTGCTACAGAAAATCCTTTAAGACATAAACTAAAAAATATATTGAAAAATATGTTGGATACTTGCAAATAATATTTGAATTTCTGAAAACACCTCTCCCTCCCTCTGCCTGTTCCGATATGATTAAGCTAGAAAATTGTGAAATCTCATATGTGAACATTAGCCTGAGGTGTATGATTCAAGTTATTTTGTATAGGAATTTGGAAATGCCAATTTCTTCCAGCCTTTCTAACTCAATCAATCAATATCCCCTCCTTCTCAAATTGAGATAATTTCAAATAAATACCTCAACATGGGGATCTATTTAAGCATTCCCAATCTGAAATAGAAACAGCATTGTGCAATATTTTGACACAATGAAATTCTTGATGGTTTGATTTGAAACAATTGTATAACAGAATACCCTACACCACCAGGTTTGAAATTTTGGGCTTGGACAACCTAGAACTATGCTGCCTACAGTTGGACTTAAGCATAGTACACAAAATTATCTGCTACAATGTCCTTCCAGTCAATGACTACTTCAGCTTCAACTGCAACAATACAGGAGCACACAACAGATACAAACTCAATGTAAAGCACTCCAAACTTTTTTTAATTAAATTTTATTTCAGTTTTCCACATTTTAAAAACATCTCTTTTTAGTGAACAGCATGATTCCAGGTTTCCATATTTACATACAAATATGACCATAATTATATATTCATATTTCGCATTGCAACTTCATATCTTACCAATGCTTTGAATATTTTCTATTATCATATTTTTTCCAAATGCTTTCCTTTTGTTAAGTGCTATTGCCATTGCTATATTTTTATGTAAAAATATTTTTAGAAATAGTCATTTCAGCCACTGTAGGATGAAGGCCTCTTCCTTATATTTCCAATCAATACAAACCTGGACTTTCTTTTGCCAATTACAATATACATTACCCTATATCACCAGGCTTGAAATTTTGGGCTTGGACAACCTTGAACTATGCCACCTATGGTTGGACTTAAGTGTAGCACACAAAATTATCTGCTACAATGTCCTACCAGTCAATGACTACTTCAGCTTCAACTATAACAATACAAGAGCACACAACAGATACAAACTAAATGTAAACCGCTCCAAACTTGATTGCAGGAAGTATGATTTCAGCAACAGAGTGGTCAATGTCTGGAACACACTACCTGATTCTGTTGACACCTGTTCAAACCCCCACTCCTTTACCCTCAAACTATCCACTATTGACCTCACCCCATTCCTAAGAGCTCTCTAAGGGCATGCACAATTGTGCCTACCGTCCCTGTCCTATTGTCCTCATTTATTTGTACCTATTTCCTGTATTTTTACTCATATTTATACTTATTCCTATTAATAAAATAAATTAAATATATTAAATAAATAAAATAAAACAAAATATATATAAAATAAAATAAAATTTACCACTCACTTATTTCTATCTCCTCAAATTTATCTATCTCCTCAAATTCTTTTCATTATTCCAAGGCCAGGAGTTAGAAGACAGGCACCAAACATTCTGCAACCAACCCATGAAGTTGTGTCCAGCACATCTTATTATGTCAAGAAGTATGCATTGGTTTTTTTTTAAGCAGCACTCTACATAAACAGATGTGGTGAACATCTGCCCATGAGTTAAAAGGAAATTGCTGAAGCTCTAGGGCAGAATAACCTTCAAATGTTTGTTCTTCTTTTATGGAAACAAAACAAGAAGATTTGTTTTATCGCTACATGTTTCAGCATGCAGGCGGGAAAATAGTTCATAGAGAAGGTGGACACTTACTGGCTTTTCCAGAATGCTTTCTTGTAAGACAGAGATTATGACCTGAAAAACAGTTTTTTCCTCTTAAAAAGAAAGAAAGAAAAGAGAGGTTACTTTATTCCAGAGGAACTTTGGCAAATTACAAAGCTTGGCACAGAATTAACAGTTGCAATCTCTCTTTTTAAGAACATGTTTTTGGGATCTCTTTTATCTTCCTTGATCTTAGGGTGTTTGCAGATTTGTTTAAAAGGACCTCTTGGTGGTGTTTTGAGGTTATTGGAATTTTGGAGAGAATGTTGGTATTGCTTTCTTGATCACATCTTTCCAGGCCCTGGAAATTTCCTGATTGCTCACATTTCCTAGTATGGAAAAAGAAAATATAGTGAACTTGCCCCTAAAGCTTTCTCTTAGGCTTCAGTTGAAGGACCGGAAGCTTCAAAAGGAGAGATAATTGTACAGTGAGAAGTAGTTCATTCACATTCACCCACCCACAAGTGGAAGAATATCATACTCCATCTATGAGATTGCCATCCAAATTCTCTTCTGGAAGTTTAAGACACAACATTTATTTATCAAATTGAATGAGAACTGGCAGAGTAAAAAAATAATATTTCTGCATAACACTAATACTTATATTAATTGAGGCTCTTGACTATTAATTCCATAATGTCAGAAACAATACTTAACTTCATGCACTATTGGAAGAGATTTCTGTTTGAATTTTCATACTGATCTTCCCAAACCCTTCAACATACTGTACATATTTGATCTTTCGTGGAAACATTCTGCACGGGAAGTGTAGGGTCTCACTTTGTGCAGAAGTGAATAGACAGACTTGTTCCTTAGAGAGAACAGCAAGAACATTGGAGCAAGGTCTACACATTGAGGAAGTACCATCCAAAGTATGCTTGCATATTTGACAAGATCAGTTGGATTCAGGGGTATCTGCAGAGGACAATAAAAAGTTGAGTGGGCAGCCATGAATTGCATAATTGAATCCTCTACCTCTTTTTTTTTTTATCTTTTTGACCATCTGTAGATGTTCTTGTGGAAAACAGTTTTCATTCACTTAAATTATGCATTAAAATTACAATCCCCAAATGAGTCAATTAAAAATATCCTGGGCTGCTGATTCCTATGTGGAACAAAATAACACTAGCAATAACACTTAGACTTATATACTGCTTCACAGTGCTTTACAACCCTCTCTAAGAGGTTTTACATGGTCGGTCTCTTGCCCCCAACAATCTGGGTCCTCATTTTACCCACCTCTGATGGATGGAAGGCTGAGTCAACCTTGAGCCTGGAGAGATTCAAACTGTCAAATTGCAGGCAGCCGCCAGTCAGCAAAAGTAGCCTGCAGTACTCCAATCTAACCACTGCACCACCGCAGCTCAAAGAAATGGCCTTCGGGGGGGAAAAGTAAGAAGAAAGGGAGGCTGAAATGAATATTCTTCTCCAACAGTCTTGCTACACCCATGCAGTTCTAGACGCAAAGATTCCTGCATGACACATAGCCATGTTGTATATGCAGGCAGGTTTATGATATAATATCATAGATCTTATATTGAGGGCGGGGCTTATTATAACTCCTGCAAACTATGTTTCTTTGGAACTAGATTTCCCCCTCCCCCAAAGGCATTCGTTTCATTTATCAGGATCCAGCCTTGATCAGGGTGGACTCTGTCAAAGTCACAAGAGTTATTATGTTCTACTGTCCTCCTTTTCTAACGTCATGACCATTTTTCTTAAAAACAAGAAAAGAAAAAATAAGTTCCAGCGAAGATCCTTCACAGTCCAATTTTAGGGATTCCTTTGCTTTCCCTTCTGATCATCATCCTTCCTTTTCATGTGTAGGAGTAATTTCTGATGTTTTCCCTCCATCCAAGCAGCTCTTTCATTCTATAAAGTTTGAAGAATGAAGGGAATGAGTGGAATTTAACAAACACCCGCAGCTTTAATGTCTCTTAGAACCAATGACCTTTCTGAGAGAATATTATGCAGCAACAAGAGAGGCAGAAACTGCTACTAAATATCGGAGGTTATCATTTCCCCCGTTGCAAATTGCATCCTCCTTTACTTCCATAATAATCACTGTGGCAGGGTGTTGCTTTCGTTGAGTCTAGATGTCAGAACTAACTTCCATCAAGGAGTTATTTCTGAACTGCCCTGGATTGATTGGATAGGCAGAGATCATTCATTAGCACCTGTAAAGAGTTTGAAGTACTCGGAGATTTGTGTCTACTGGGAAATAGCACATGGAATAGAAATTCTCCTTTACTGTTTCTAGCCCAGTTTCCCTTTAGTTTGAGAAATTAAGTTTTTGAAGGTATTTTTGAAATTTCATTTATGAGGGAATCTTGTGGTGAATTTTCCATAGTGAGTAGGGGTATTCTTGCCTAAGGATAATCCTTTTCATTTGATTCCTCCCTGCTCAGGATGTTCTGTAATAGTCCTAATGTGAAGATTTAAAGTCAGTTGATTGTTTCACAGTCAGTGATTTGGCTGAACTGCTCTTCAAACTGAACCTTCCAATCAAATCATCCATTATTTTGAACTGAATCTTCTGTTTCTGAATCAGTTCAACAATGTAATGCATAGCACCATTTATACTGCCATTTTTCTAAACCTGATTGATAATTTCAGTTAAACTAAGTTGATTTGACAATTAAAATCTAAACCCATAAATCCAATCAACTTCTATTTGTCAAAACAAATCTATCAATAGAAATAGATCTTGTGACATTTGCATATCTCTAGTCTGCAGCTTTCACACTTCAAAAAGTATTAAGATGGAACTCCTCTAATGAGGCCAGAAATTTGGTGGACAATTTCAAAAGGTCATTTCTAGCTTGTTCTAGAGATACAATCAACTGTTGTTTTGAGACATGAAGCTCACCTCTAGAATCCCCACTCTCAAATAAGCAGATTTGGTCAAGGAAATCTAGATGAAGTTTCTGAAGGTGGTACTAATCAATCAACAGAAAATATTGATAATGTTATCCATTCATTTGTGTTCAACTCTTGGCAGTTCTATAGGCCAAGTCTCTCCATATCTTCTAATCTTGCACTATTTCTTTGAGATTTTCTATGCTCTGGCTGGCATCAGCTTTGACATTGTCCACCCATCGTGTTTTTGGTTGGCCTGGTTGAATGGGATGCTGGGAGCATGTTTGGAGTGGTGAAAAAGATTGCCAAGTACCTGAAAAATCAGTTGAATCTAGTAGTCAGATACATTTACTTGGTGGATCTGAGATGAGTGAAGATCAGGCTATGATTAGAATGTATTTTCAGGTGCATTTCTTCCAAAACAGAATTCTGTATTCAATATTATCTAATAGGTTTACTTTTGCCAGCCTCTCCTCCAAATGTCAAATATTTTTATAGTTTTTCATTAATGCAATGCATGCCATTTTAGTTAATTTGCAGCTAACCATGTATTTTTGTATATACCCTTTTCCTACTAGTAAACTGCAGTGGAAAACTCCATTTGAAAAAATAACCAAGCTTCATATCACAAGTTGGCTTTGAATGTGAATCATTAAGAATAATAAATGACTCCCCCTCCCATGTGTCCTGATTTCTTCATTTCCAGGAAGGTGACTCAATATGCAGACAGAACTTGGAACTTATTCTTGGTTCATTCATATCTCTGTTCTACAACAAACCAAGTCTCCTAGCTCCTCATTACTCCAAATCAGGAATCAAATCTTCAGCAGTTTTGCCCTAAGGTAGAAATATTTGGAGACATTTCATCATATGCATATTGATTTTCATGGCACCTTGAGACTCTTCCCACCTTCCCCCAAAGGTACTGCCAACTGTAACATTGCACAATGAGTCATGAGAATAAAGAAGAAGAAAATTGAGGTTTCATAATCAATACCACTTACCATTTTTCCCAGAGATCAAAGAACACATGGTTCTCGCTGTTGAGTGGGAACCATGGGTTTATTTCAGCAGACATTTAGAACCGAGACATATGTATTTAGATGACTTGGTTTCCAAGTTAACAATTGATCTAAGTGAGAATCTGTGGGTATACGTTAATGAACAATGACTCTATTTCTGGAATTTTTGTTCAGAATTAACTACCAGACAAATGGGGATTTGGGGGCAAAGATATAGGAATTGTCATTCAAGATATTTAGCTTATTATCACTGAAAAGAGAATTTCATTATGCTGCACAAAATCTGGCTTTAAGATATAGCAGAACACAGTAGTCTGGAAAAAAAAGGAGATTCTGTTATATAGTCTGTCTCATTCTCGTTCTCCTTCTCCTGAAGATGAGACAGCCCTCGTTCTCCTTTTCTTTCTCTTTCATCTTCCCCTTCCCCTTCTCCTTCCCCTTCTCCTTCTCCTTCTCCTTCTCCTTCTCCTTCTCCTTCTCCTTCTCCTTCTCCTTCCCCTTCCCCTTCTCCTTCTCCTTGTTAGGTGATTGTTATTCTTCTATGAGCTAGGCTTTTTATGTCTACATTTCAGTGTTTCAAGAGTTGTTCCCTTGTTTTAATTGTTACATATGCTGCCCAGACTCATGTTAAGTGAGATGAGTAGCTATATAAATTTACTAAACACATAATTCAATGAAATTTAAATTAATTACAAATACAACCATTCCTCAGTCATATATTTAATGCTTTCTTCTTGTTATATTGAATAGCACAATCTGGTAATAACATTTGGAAGGGCTGTTATTTGTCAGTGGGCTAAAGCTGCTCTTCCTATTCACTTTGGAATAAATCTCACTGAATGGGGGCTCACATTGGAGCAGACGTACCCCGGATTGCTCAGAGAATTTTTCCCGGTGTTCTACTCCGTCCTCAACTGTCTTCAATTTCTTCCTTTCTACTGAAGGATTCCTAGAACAACAGCAACAACAAAAAAGCTTCTTTGGTAGCTATAAATACAGCCATCAACTGGATTGTGCCCAAGGGGTTGTGCATCATGGTTTGCTAAATTTTAATCAGGCTAATGTTTGCATTTGTGTGGAGTTCACGTGTCCTCCAAAGCTCTTAATCCTCCATTTGCCGTGGCAGGCAAAATGCCCAGTCCACTTGAGGCTTTCCTAGCAAACAGTTCTGATTCCATTGACTTCTCGCCATCGCATTCTTAATGCACTTATAGATCTGATAAGAGCTCTGCTTCAGATCTCATCTCTGAGGAGCAGAGATGAGAGTTTCAGTTGCTGGTGGTAGAAATGGCTCTCTTTTTCTCCCCTTACACAGAATAAGTGTCCTGACAATTTAAAATGAAACCATCTCTCTCTCTCCCTCCCTCCCCCGCTCTCTGTTGTCTTTTATTGATTAGTCTTTTATTGATTTATTGACTTTTATTGTTTAGTCCCTCCCTCCCCTCTCTCTGTTGTCATACATATACTAGGAAACCCATGGCATAAAATACTGACAGGTGGGCAAGTTTTCTTGATGTGTTGGACAGCAATGTGAATTTTCTCTTAAATGGTTGAGAAAGGGATCAGGAATTGTAGCTAACTTTAAATGAAAAAGCCAAATAATTTTACAGCTTGTAACACAGGTTTTTTGAAGTGTAGCTAATGTTGATTGAGTACCTTTCTTTCTTTTCTTTCTTTCTTTCTTTCTTTCTTTCTTTCTTTCTTTCTTTCTTTCTTTCTTTCTTTCTTTCTTTCTTTCTTTCTTTCTTTCTTTTCTTTTCTTTTCTTTTCTTTTCTTTTCTTTTCTTTTCTTTTCTTTTCTTTTCTTTCTATCAGAATAGTGCTAGAAGGAGCCTTGGAGGTCACTTGGTCCAACTCCCTGCTGAAGCCGGAGACCCTATACCAGGGATCTTCAAACTTGACAGCTTTAAAAGTTGCGGACTTCAACTCCCAGAATCCCTCCTCCAGTCATGTTAGCTCAGGAATTCTGGGAGTTGAAGTCCACAACTCTTAAACTTGCCAGGTTTGAAGACCCTTGCCCTATACCATTTCAGACAGGTGGTTGTCCAGTGTCATTTTAAAAGCCTCCAGTGTTGAAGTACTTACAACTTCTGAAGGCAAGTCCTTCCACTAGTTGATTGTTCTCACTGTTAGGAAATTTCTCCTTAGTTCTAGGTTGGTTCTCTCCTTGATTAGTTTCCATCCATTGTTTCTTGTCTTGCCTTCTGGTGCTTTGGATAAATAAGTTGACCTCCTCTTCTTTGTGGTAACCCCTCAAATACTGGAATAGTGCTGTGATGTCACCCCTAGTCCTTCTTTGGCCATACCCAATTCTTGCAACTATTCTTCATATGTTTTTTTCTCCAGCCCCTTAATCATCTTAGTTTCTCTTCTTTGTACTTTTTCCAAAGTCTCAACATCTTTTTTTGTAATGCGGTGACCAAAACTGGATGCATTATTCCAGGTGTGGTCTTACTAAAGTTTTATAAAGTGGTACTAATACATTCTTTTTCTTTTTCAATACTCTAAGTCAAGAATGCCAAGAATTTGGAATGAGATCATATAAATATTATTGTACTGAAAAACAATATAAACTATCAAGATTTATAACAATGCTATAAAAAGAGGGAGAGGAAGCAACTGCTCCTTGACATAGATATTTTAAAGAAATCTTTTATGGAATTTGCTACGGTGGGTGCATATCTATGTCCCTGTGCATTTAGGCCATTTTGGACTTGAATTGGGGTTAGGGGTTCCTAGGTTTCCATGATACCTGGAGCACATGTTGTATATGCATACTTTCTATCATGGGAAGTTTAGGCTGTAAGTTAGATTTCAATCACTTCCTTTATACATGTCCCAAAATAGTGAAGTAGACAAAGATTGGATAACTTTTATCACAGTTATCAAACTCTGGATTTCCTCCAATTTAATTATTAGATGAATGCTTGATCTGGAGTCAAATAACCTCATAAGGCTGCTATGCAAAACTTATTTTTGTACATCCCATTGAAATAAAAAAATGTAGTTCTGAGCTCTTTCTTTCTTTCCTTCCTCCCTCCCTCCCTCCCTCCCTCCCTCCCTCCCTCCCTCCCTCCCTCCCTCCCTCCTTTCTTTCTTTCTTTCTTTCTTTCTTTCTTTCTTTCTTTCTTTCTTTCTTTCTTTCTTTCTTTTTCTTTCTTTCTTTCTTTCTTTCTTTCTTTCTTTCTTTCTTTCTTTCTTTCTTCAATTCTTATTTCCTCTCTCTCCTTTCTGGTTACATTCTTCTAAAAGGCTATTTCCTTTTTAAAAACCAGAAGATGTAATGGAAAATCAGACTGGCTTTCTGAACTGTTGGTTAGAATGCTTTTGCTGTTAAGTAGGGAGAAATGAAGGTTTCATGATGGTGAATGGCAATAAAATATTTGTGGGTTCTGGCTAAGTTAAGATTAACACCACAAGGATTAGCTTCTTAACAGTCATGAGTTATAGTCATGAAAATAGATATGGGACAGAGATCCACCATGATACAAAATAATGTAATTATCTTACCAAAACCAGTCTTCTTTGACCCATGAAAAAGGAAAATTGGTCAGAAAGACATGGATGAATGAGCTGACATTATGCAAGAGGTCAAATTCTATTACAAATCTAACCTCAGTTGGCTTTGCATTGGAGAAAACGGCTTTTTGGGGTCAAAGGACTTATACTGTTTTAGTAAGTACTAGCAGTAAATACATTTCCTGTGCTTAGTAGGACAGAATGCTCCTTGGACAGTTTCTCTTTCTGTGGCAGATTTCTGGAACATTTCTTTTTAAACCCTTGCACGTATGCATAGGTTTCTGCTTCTCTGTACTAAATCTCTACAGTAGTGCAAAACTCACCATCATAGCTTGATGGTATATGTTCAATTTTCTCTTTGGTCATATCAACAGTTAATATTTTTAAACATTGATTAATTGATTGACTTACCAGAACATAATAGAATCACAGAGTTGGAAGGAAACCTGAAGATCTTCTAGTCCAGAGGTCTCCACACTTGGCACCTTTAAGACTTGTAGACTTCAACTCCCAGAATTCCTCAGCCAGCTGGCTGAGGAATTCTGGGAGTTGAAGTCCACAAGTCTTAAAGTTGCCAAGTTTGGGGACCCCTGTTCTAGTCCAACCCCTTTCTCAAACTGGAAACCCTATATCATTTCAGACAAATTATACTTTATATTCTACATTACTTCTAGATGGTTTAGGCAGTCTTATTTTATTGTATTGCCACAACAATCATCCTTTGAGATGGACATGGCACAAGAAAAACATGGAGATTGTCCTAAAGTCAAGCCAAGTCCTATCCTTAGCTATTGCGTTACATTCAGTGGTGGGATTCAATTTTTTTTACTACCGGTTCTGTGAGCGTGGCTTGGTGGGCATGGCAGGGGAAGGATACTGTAAAATCTGTAAAATTCTGTAAAATCAGAGGCGGTATTTGCTGGTTCTCCGAACTACTCAAAATTTCCACTACCAGTTCTCCAGAACTGGTCAGAACCTGCTGAATATCACCTCTGATTACATTGCATCTCTGGAAGACATTCTGTTATTTCTAGTTAGGTACTATGTCTGTAATGTTTTGAATGAAAGAATCAGAACATAAATTTACTCTTTGGTTCAGCAATAAACAACCTCATCTCTGTTTGGTCCATTTCATACATCCTTCATCTACATACATGTGCATACATAATCACACTCTCACTCTAATAATTATCACAATGCTAAATATATTGTGTATCGAAAACTACACATTCCATGTGGAGGAAAGAGACAGAAGGCTTGGAAGAATACAAGTGAGAGAAGAGATCTAGAAATAATGAGACTAGGGAGTGTGAAGCAGGCTTAAGACCCATGACCTTTTTACTTTTACTCTTTTTTTAACCATTTAAAACTTTTTATTAAAAATATTTAATTTTAATCTAGATTAGAAAAATAATAATAAAACCCCATATAATTAGTACAGTGTACAAGGTAGTCCTCAACTTACAACAGTTCGTTTAGTGACAACATCACTGAAAAAAGTGACATCTCCATTTTTCACACTTACAACCATTACAGCATCCCCGTGGTCATGTGATCAAAATTCAGACAGTTGGCAACTGACTCATATTTATGATGGTTGCAAAATGTCCTGGAATCATGTGATCGCTTTTTGCAAACTTCTGACGAGCAAAGTCAATAGGGCAATTATTATTGCAATAATTCACTTAACAACTGTGCCAAGAAAGGTTGTAAAATGGGACAAAGCTCATTTAACAAATGTTCCACTTAACAACAAAAATGTTAGGCTCAATTCTGTTTGTAAGCCAAGGACTACCTGTATAATCCTAGTCTAGAGATGAGGAATGGAATGGTTGGACAGAAAGTGGATGAAATGGAGAATCCTGGAAAGGGTCTGTCTTCATTCTGAAACATTTTGTGGCAGGTCCTACTTGTATTCTAATACAAACTTGCTGGAACTGATGTAATGTTCTCCTAATTATAATTGCTTGATTTAAATCTAACGAGTCATTCTGCTTGAAATGATTGGGAATCCCTCATGCTGTTTCTCAATCAGTCTCGGCATTCAATGAGTAATTCAAAGATGGTATAAGGAGAACATGATTTAAGGGGCCAATGCGATTCCCATAAGAGGCACACAAAAGGAACCTTCTGTAGGACCTGGCAAGGGGTTTTAATTCCAAGTCCACTTTGGTGCTCAACAACTCAATAAAAGGTCGAGGTGGAAATATAAACTCATTCTACTTACAAATATATAGCTCAGGGTTTAGGATGATGTCAACGCTAGAGAACTGTGTTCTGATATAAAAATAGCAGAACGCACTGCACTGCATGGCCCAAAATTATATTTAGCAAAGATATAGCACAGATGAAACAAGGGTCATTGACTAAACAGAAACATCATGCTGTGGTCAAAAGCATACGTCATCAGGAAATGTACCGAACGATAAGACAAACACCTGTTTTATGCCAAAAGGGTCAGAATTTAAGTTGAACCAGGGCTTGTCCAACCTGCCTTTCATTTGGACATATCTTTTTATAGCAGTTGCCCATAATTTTACCTAGGTGACCTCCCAAAGTTTTCTGAAGTACCTCGTTTAGAAATCAAGTCTTTATATCATTGTAGGAGTGTCTCTACCCCATGCATAATTTATGAAAGGAAATCGGGACTACCAAAAATTGCAGAAGTTTGAAAATTTGATAGAGACATAAATCTACCAAGAGTTGCTGGAAATTTCAGAATGCCTGAAAAATTGGACATTTTAAAGATATAATATAGGCAGTGCTTAGATAGTATTCACAGTCCAGTTCTAACAAAAAGGTTTCCAAATGAAGAAGCTGCAAAATGAGTTCATAAAGAAATGGGACCCTGAGCAAAAGCTGAATTTTATTTAATTTAAATGTTAGTGTATTACAATGAAATGGATGGAACACAGCTATTACAATTGTAAGATGTTTAGTCTTATATCACTTTAATAATGGAAACTTTTGGAGGCATTCTGAAGGCCAGGCATTCTGAGGGTTATTTATATGAGACTACAAGTTTTGTAATTTGTAAATTAGAAATTTAACCCCAAGTGAAAATTAGCAGAAACGTGCAAATTAGGTCATATTTGATTTGCAAATTTGAACTAATTGAGGAAACTGATCCAATTTGATTTGAGCACTCAGTCAGATTTCCCCCAGATCAATCCAACACTATTCAATCATTTCCATCAATTCAGAAAATTGATCCAGCTCAATCTGAATATATGAATCCATTCAGCAAATCCCCAAAGGACAGTCAATCTGATTTGGTCTAATTTAGACCGTTGAAATGCTTACATGGTTGGCAAAAGGTGGGGTGTGAGTAGAAAGGTGGGAAGGGTGGGAGGTGAGTAGAAAATCTTGATCAACAAATGGAAAGCTGAGATATAAATAATTGAAATTTAAGGGATTATAATTTTTTTAAAGGAATTCAATTCTGGGGTCATGACAATGTTGATATCGTGGTGTTGTACCTGGTAAGATCTCAAAACATGTATCTAATCACTGTTGGAACTAGATACCAATGGAGTGACAACAGTTTTCAGGGTTTGTGTACTCCAGCATCTAGTCCATGGTGATTGACAGTCAAACTGACCAACATTGCTTTGAAAAGCAACTCTCCAACAAACTACTTAGACAGTTTATAGTACTTTACAACTAGGAATGATGATTTGTGACAAACCGAAAGGAGAATGAAATGGTATAAACAAGTTGATGTCTTCTAGATATTTGGGGCTTCAGCTTCCCTCTGCCTTGCCAAAATGGACATTGGCAAGAGATGTAGGAGCAGTTCTGGAAAATAACTGAAGGGAACTTTCTGTCTATCCTCAAATCTATCCTCAAATCCTATGGCAGGAAAGTCTTAGCTTATCTTGAGATGAGATCACAGGTTTTTAGAACATGGCCTTGGTCTGTTGCCAAAGTTGTTCAAATTCTTAATGAATATATTATGTAATGAGTTCCATGGCCCAATTTTAGATTTTGTTTTGACAAGTTGCTTTAAAAAAAAAAGTACTTTAACAAGCCAAAAGATTCCGGGTGCCATCTCAGAGAAGAAAGATACGCCTCTTTTTTTTTTTTTTTTTTACAGCCCAAACCATGCACAGTGGTTTTTTCCCCATTATTTATGTAATCTGTATTTTCCCTGCGTTTCAGATCTTGATCCAAAGAGGTGAAAAATGAATAAGAAATAATAGATGGACTGGAACTGATTTTGGGAGAAAGAACAAAAGTACAAACATTATAGTAAAAGTTGCTTCCCAAAGGGTTACAAACAAAATGCAACTTTATTATACAATGTAGGCAATTGTTTGCTAACTTTTTGAGGGGAATTTCAAAGTAAGTGAGCTTTGTTTCTTCTTCATCATTTAGTCCTAAGAATGGCAATTTCTCTCTCTCTCTTTCCCTCTCTCCCTCTCTCCCTCTCTCTCCTTCTCCCTCTCTCCATCCATCCATCCAACCCTATTAAGCTGTTTTTGTTAGTTAACATGACATGTTTTGACTACAACCTCAGAGATTTATTGTTTCATTGCATCTCAAAACAAAGCTGAAACATCTGGCTCAAGAGAAAATTTAAGTTTAAAGTAGACTTAAACACTGTCCTCTCTGGTATGAAAATCTGCTGTAAAATTTAGCCTGCCATCCCCTCTATCTCTTTCCTTGATCTCCGAGGTCTCCTCATGCCACATTTCAGATTGTCAAATAGCTCAGGAACAAGGACATTGTCCCCACCACAACCGATGAACTTATGACATAGTTAATGGAATAGATAGGTAGGTAAGTGGATGAATGGAAAATAATACTTATATAAAATTAACAAAGAAAAGATCTGTTGATCCAGGGACAAGTCACCTCTCACAGTATTTTTCATCAGGGCGCATTGGAGAAGTATTTAAATTTTACTCCATGAAAGTGGTTTCAGTCCAAATCACCCTTTCCATGATTGCTCCTCAAATCTTTCATATCATTATCATCATCACCATCTTGAAAATTTGCAGTAAGCTATATAATGTGGGGTTGCTTGAGCTTGGCTTTGCATATATATGTGTGTGGACTAAACCATTGTGGCTCATAAACCATGGCTTTGGTGAAATTTCTGCCTAAAATATAATTAAATGAAACATGGGAATTTTGTAAGTGACAAGCCATCACTCTCTATTTGGAGGCACTGCCGCTGAATTAAAGCAGAGATACTTTTCAACAGGTATATGCATGACTAAAATAATAATAATAATAATAATAATAATAATAATAATAATAATAATAATAATAATAATAATAATAATAATAATAATAATAGCCACCATATTAATAACAATTATTCCAGGCCTTTAAGCTAGAGAAGCAATAACAAAATATATGAATAAGAAGAGTATCAGCTGGAGTAAAGGATTTTGGAGACATAGTTTGCATATAGGTGCTAGCAAATTAACATTGGCAAAGAATTGCAGCATTTATCCTTCTGCGTACAAAATAGTGTGTCTCTTTCTCACAATAGATGCCATGCACCAGGCGCCATAGATATTTAACAGTATATATTCCCAGGAAGCTTAGACTAAGGCCTGCCCGTACAACTTCAGGTGGTTGTTGTTGTTTTTTCAAAAAATCAAAGCAAAACTAGTTGGGCCACTTTTAAGTTCCAGGCAATTGGGATTGCCTTCACGTCTTGTATAGAAGTTCCATTGATTTGTCAACAGCAGCATTATGGGGGCTGCCAAAAGGGGAAAAAATGTTTCCTTCATGACCCAGAGAACGACACCCTGTTAAATTCCACATCATTTCAAATCATAGTTTATAAGCACAGACTGGTAAATTAGTGGTCTGAAAATGCAATAGAATTACAACTCAGACGATATCCCTGATGCAGAATGCAATGAATGTTTGTGGCACTTTATTCTGCACTTTGGATCTTTCCCTCAATCATGATAATCAGGCAATAATTTCTTTTTTCTTTTTGTTCTAGCAAACAAGTGATAAAAAAAGCACTTCTTTGGCACAGTCTTTAGATTAGAATGTTCTATGCAGATCAGAGATTAAAAGAACATTTGAATAAGTCGGTTACATTTACAAGCAATCAAGTTAAAAGTCCTATTACAAAGGTCTTTTTATTCCTCACCCAGAAGCTTAGCTTCTATGTAGATGAATCCAGTGTAATCTGGAATCAGTGTTGTCTTTGCAGAAATAAAATGTACATTAAAAATTTTAAATAAAAAAACAACACAAATTACTACAAAGGTTCAATCAGCAAAGGATTAATTAAAGCAATTCAGGGGGCCTTTTCTCTAAAAAGTTCCTCTGATGGTAAAATTATTTTGGCATGACATATAATATGTCAGAATGGAAGGAGAAAGAAGAGAAGGGTGTCTGTTTCTATCAATCTGGCTTTAAATCCCAGGCAACATACCAAGCGGATTAGATTGTTCATTTAGTTTTCTAATGCCAAAATAAGTGGTCAGTTCAGATCTGAGGACTAAGGCACAATCACAGTTAAATCACTATCAATCTAAAAAAAAAACCAAACAGACAAACAAACAAATCCCAAACTCCTGCATTTACAAAAAGGTGTGTGAGGTAAAGAGGGATCCATCTATTCTACAGTGTAGTTCACATTAACTCTCAGGAGAATTATTTCAGAAACTCCTGGGAATTGTAGTTTGACGAAGTGCTAAAAATTCCCTGTTGAAATTGATTAAAACAAGCAATTGTTAGTCTCTGACTTTGATTGTGTTACCTGGGTGGTGGCTGAGAATGGTGCCAAAGGAGGATTAGATGGAGAGGATTATCAGAATATGCTTCTGAATAATGAATTGTTTATGAGTATTTGGAAAGAACTTTGCTTTTAACCACATTTAAAACTATCACAAAAGTACATGGGTGCTGCTAATGGACAATATATGCTATACTAAATTGATATTTAGTTAATATTTCATTTTTAGAAGTTTGAAAAAGAAATCATTTTTCCAACTGTTTCTGAAATATTGGAAAGTTTTAGCAATGCAGGGAATATTTATCAAGAGATTTTGCCACCTATATTAAATAATTCCCCAAGCACAAATGGAGAATTAAAATTATAGAGGCAACTTTAGAAAATATTTTTAAAAAATATAGATGTAATTTTAAAGAATACTTAATACTATTTTAATACGGTCTCTCCCTCTGTTCTTAAGTCATTGCTTTTGCCCATTGTATCGGCATGAAGTAGTATTATAATTTCATGCAATATTAACTGGATTAAAATTCTTTAGGAGATAATTTTCATTCCCTCCTCTCTGCTTTTGGATAATTTTATATTGCTCCATCTGATTAGCAGAGTGCTCTCTGTTGCTTTCTTGCACACTAAAATGTCTTATAGAGGAAATGGTTATCAAATTGCATTTGTTACCATCCAGATTGTTAACAGCTTTCTAGGTCTAAATAATATAGAGGGGGAAATGCCCTGCTAGTAGAACTCTATGGTGGGGAAGCCAACACTGAGAAGGCCATGTCCCTGCTAACTCTCATTCTGCAATGAGGACTAACCTTATGGAACTGGAGGAAGAACCACAACCAAGACAGAAGGCAGATAAAATAAATCTGAGTATGGGATAGAACTTTGAGATGAGATAATGCCTCAGGATCTCATGAAGATGGAGGGAGGGAAGGGAGGGTAGATACATATTCAGACTTGAAAAGTTCTGTTATTGTAAACTTATATTTAAAAATAGCATTAGCATTCTCTGCTTTCCTAATCTGCCATACCTTGAAGGGATGACATTGTGTGGTCTTAGTTAATAACATCCCAATAAATGGGAACCCTCATACTGACCTTAAAGTTTATAGATAGGGATGTAAGCAGACATCTTAGTCCCATTTAAGGTTTTTAAATTTATATGACAAGATTCAACTAACAACTGTAATATTCCTCTTCAGTTAATCTTCCAAATGAGCATAGGAGAACAGAGGTAAAGATGTCAAGATAGGAATTTAACACAACAGTCTTGTATTGCTCAAGTTGTTCAAATTTAATGCCTCATGTCCATAGAATTGATGCATGTAAGCATAGAATCTTGTAGGTTTAGTCTGAATCCTGGTATTTCCAGAATACCAGTTATGTTGCATGAATACTATTTTTCAAAGTGTGAAGGCTGTGAGGTAGTTGGAGATGACAATTCAATCACTTCCCTCCAATGTCAGTAACAGTTGCATTATGGAGCCTGCATTTTGATATAAACTAGTTCTTGTTCCCTGAAAGTTGATTATTCATCTCCCAAAGTTATATTTACTTAACTTAATAGAATTAGTTATAGTTTATAAACCTCCTAAAATGAGAGTATTATAATCTAGTACAGATGTAACCAATCCAACTAAGCATTTTGCATAGATTGGACTTTCTAGGTCTAAAGACGCCTTCTCCAATCCATTGGATGGTCATTGTTAATCCTATATATCTAGAAGATGGAGAAAGAAGGCAGGCAACACAGTAAGTTTATCTTCTCAATTTCTTCTCCTTCCTTATCTTCAGCAAGGTTTTGCCTTGGAAATAATCTCCTTTTTCCAATTATCAGCCTTGCACACAGGGAAAAAATATGGAAAATATGAATAGCAAGGAAATGATCATACATTGCATTTATCTATGATAAATTTTACTTTAGGGAATTGGAAGGAATTCACATTTAAACCAAATAGCTTGCTTGGAATGAGCTACAAAGCCTCCCCACCCCCCAGTTTCACAATTTAAGTAGATTTTTCTCTGCTGGAGTATTACTGTAATTGCTTAGAATGCTTCCCGCTATTATGTATATAATAGAAATTGTATTCAATTAATTGCATGAATTTCAGTTGGTTAATCCCTTCATTTATTGCTTAATGTTCCTGTGGTTGGAACCAGACCAAACTCAAATTAGTTGCACTTTGTTCTCTTTAAAATCAATAGGATTCAAGTGTTATTCAACTAAACCACCATTCAGGCATTAACAGAATCCAAGTAAAAAATACGGGCACAAGGCTCGACCGATGGGAAAATTGCACATACCCTTGTTTGTTTTCCATTTGTTGAACTTGAGTTGACCAAAATAGACATTTATTTCATTTGTTTGAGTCAGCCCACAGAATTATCTGCTTTGATCTTCTCCATCAAACTCTGCAGCAAGACAAGAATGTTGGAGACAGAAAATGGGATGGGCGTGCAAGACCACTTGTTTCTTGTTTCATTTGAATTATTTTTTTTTATTCACCTGTAGCTTATAAATCTGGATGATCATTAAAATGATTGGAGGAAACCCTGCTATTTGTGCTGCAGTCTGTGGGCTGCATCAGATAGTAACTCTCAGGCAACACTTGTGTAGCTGGGAGTATTGTTGTTGTTTTGCCATTGAGAGTCACAACAGGGAGTCCTCTTGTAGGCTTTTAACTCCCCTTCTTCATTTCCCAGAGATTATCTGTGGAAAATTCTGCCACTGTCTCTTGGTAGCTTGCTGTTCAGTGTTGACAGTTCAATCTTGAGAGGTTTTGGAACCTGTAAAAAAACAGCCTGCAGGATGGCCTTTGAATTAGTGTTACTATTATTGAATAAGATGGATTCCTGTTTAGGGAAGATGGTTTGCAGGCAGATAATAAAATCAGTCCTGGATATATTGATATAGCAAAACTGGACGATTTCTCCAGGGTTAGGGGCCACAACTCACTTCCCCAATTAGTTGGAAGAAACCATGTGGGATCAGAAGGACAATAGCTGATAATTTTTAGATAGTTTAAGCAGTGGCTAATACCAGTGTTTTATTGCTCAAAATGGTACTACTCCAAATTGAACTGGCAAATCCCACCTTTGACTCCGCCAACCCCATCTATTCTCCACCTCCCAAGTCCCAGCTGATTGGCTGAGTCTTCTTTGGTTGCCCTGCACAGGAGAACGGAGCTGGAAAGCGGGTTAGTGGGGTGGGGAGGGAATGGAGATTTTTACAGTATCCTTCCTCTGCCACGTCCACAGAACTGGTAGTAATTTTTTTTGAATCCCACCACTGAGGAAGCTGCCTAGGTATTAACTCTATCTTATTTTTCTCCTACATTGTTTTCTATGAGCCCTCATTGCTTGTGCCCACAAGATGTGACTGCTGCTAATTTCTTCCCAAGAAAAAGAGCATTTCAAGACAGTTTCTGTAAACATAGCGCGGTGTCCTTGCCTTTCAACAAGAAGAAGGATGGGAAAAGTTGTTTGTGTGGGGACTGACCAATGGATGGGTGGATCCTCTTTCTCAAGAAACAGTATTTTTTCCAGGGATCTGCAGTTTCCCTGCTTCCCATGTTTGCATTAAAGATCAAGGAAGACATTAGGAGATTTGTATTAGTGGTTTGTCTGATCACCAATTAAGAAGTTTTTACTATGGAGAAAATATTGCAGAATTTCTTGCTCCTTTGTGGGGGAAAAATATTATATTCCGTTTCCACGACCAGGAGTTTGGCAGTTATTTTGAAAGGTCCTTTGTGTCCAGTTCTACTTATGCTAGAAATAGGCACTTACGGGTTTGAGGAAGAGCTGTGCTAATTATAACAGGGATCGCATACACTTTGAATGCTTCATTGAGGTTACCTGAATTAATCTAAGTATTTTTAACGGTTAAGCTATCACAAAAACCTTACTCTTTTTATCTGTGTTATCTCTGTCTGACTTTTTGTGTGTCTGCCTGCCTGTCTGCTGTCTGTCTGTCTATTTCCCCACCCTCTCCCTCCCTCTCTCTCTCTCTTACACACACTAGTCTTTGTATCCATCCATCTAACTCTGCCTCTGTTAAAAATTATGAATCTTTGCTTTATAGTATAAGTTCTCACTTGGGAGCATCTCTGAGGAATTGCCTGACAATTGATTAGACAGGGTGTTGAAAGTTAATAGTTTGAGAGAAAGAAAGAAAGAAAGAAAGAAAGAAAGAGAGAGAGAGAGAGAGAGAGAGAGAGAGAGAGAGAGAGAGAGAGAGAGAGAGCAAAAAGGTAGGTTGTGTTAAGCTACACGGATTGTCATAGGAAGAGTAATAGTCTAGGGACTCTGGGCGATACGAGCTGACAATGCCAGAGGCAGCTCTAGCCAGGCAAAGGAAAGCAGCCACCTCAGGCAGTGTATTTTGGGTACCGTTAAAGACAGGTAGGCAAGTGATAGGCAGTTCTGACCTATATGAAGGCAGAGATTGTGCTCTTATAGCTCCTATTAATTTACCACAGCTTTTGCAGGATGTGTGTGTGTGTGTGTGTGCGCGCTTGTGTGGGTAGTCATTTTCTACCTAGTCATCAGTTAATTAGATGGAAATGCCACCTCCATTTTGGCACTGGGGGGGTGGGGGTTTGCCACTGAAGTTTCTACATGTTCTAAACTTTCAAAGTGTTTTGGTCTCATGTCTGGGGAGTCAGGGATCTTAGGATAAAGACTAAACCCGAGCAGGGGCAAATTACATTCCATGATCAGCAATACTGTTCAGAAAGATGAAGTAAATCATCATCATCATCCTTACCATCGTTTAACAACCCCATAATCCCTTGTGGGTTGGAGACTGGGCAACTGAATGGAGAGTATTTTAATGGCCTGATGCCCTTCCTGTTGCCAATGTGGAGTTTTGTTCAGTAGATATATTCCCAGTGGGCCCAGAGAGAGAAATACCTGCCTCTACCTCGGATCGAACTCATCGAAATATGAAGTAAATGATCTGGGGTGAATACAGGTAGTTCTTGACTTACAACCATTTGTCGTAAGGGACCATTCAAAATTACAATGGATTTACGACCATGTTTTACACTTACAACTATTGCAGCATTTCCACAGTCGTGTGTTCAAAATGTGCACGCTTGACAACTGGTTCATATTTATGAACGGTTGCAGTGCCCCGGGGTCATGTGATTCCCTTTTGTGACCTTCTGACAAGCAAAAGTCAATGGGGAAGCTGGATTCACTTTACAACCGGGTTACTCACTTAACAATGCACTCATTCGCTTAACAACTGTGGCAAGAGAAGTTGTAAAATGAGGCAAAACTCACTTGATAGTTGTTTCCCTTAGCAACGGCAATTTGGGGCTCAGTTTTGATCATATGTTGAGGACTTGTTGTGGTAGGGTATTTGTTCTTGATACCTGGACAATTTCTTTCAAGAATGGTGGGAAATTCTGTCTCATTGATGTTGGCTTTGACCATCAATATAGCTGTACACACACACACACACACACACACATATTTACAATGGAAAAAGACAGCATGCTGTGTTTATCTCAAGGATCTCTGCTCCCAAAGAAACCCTTTACAATGCATTCCTTTTCCATGACCCTATTTTTAGTCAGAACATGTCCTTCCTGCCATACCACCCTGCAATATGTTCTACTTTCATTAGCAGTTCTGTGAAAAAGCATGACCAGACAGGGAACAATACCAGGGTAACTGTAATAATAATACATTTGAACTTGTAGAAAAATGGATCTGCAGTGCAGCTTAGACTGAAATAGAGACTTGAAAACAATTCTTACTGTCTATGAAAGAAAGGCATCCACCTTGATGAACTTCAAAAGATGAAGAAGAGCTGGACTCCTTCCCTAATGGAAATAGCACACAGAGAACCTTAGATGGTTATTTCAGATGACACCTTAGATGGAACAATAACCAAATGCAGGGTCTCTGGGTGAGAATCCATCCATTTATAGGCATATACAGAGAGTAATGGAAGTGATCTTGGCAGAAATGTGCAGGAACCGTTACCTAGAAACGAGTCCTTGGGAAACAAGATAATATTTGGAAGCGGCTCAGGCAACCACTTCCCTGATTCATTGACATATAAGGAGGAGGAGGATGTGTAGCCCAATCTGACTTGCAGGATTCTGTTACAGTGACTAATTTCAATAAAGTGTTAGTCTTTTGTAGGTCTTTCTAGGGAATTAGTAGTCTGGTCTGGTTTACCTGGGGGAGCTGACATCAATCTTGCAAGTTCTGAGTCACTTCCAAATATTATCTCATTTCCCAGGACTTAACAAATACATAAACCTTCTTTGCCTAGATAATGGTTCTTGCATATTTCTGTCAAGGTCACCTCCCTTACTCTCTATAGTATGTGATCAATGAATTCTCATGTTGAAGGAAACTGGATAAGTTGTTGGGTGGGTTGCAAAGGATAAGAGAATGCATGTTCATTTTACAAAAGAGGTGTTTGATTTTCTCTTGTGTTTAATTAAAAATATGTATTTGTTTTTTAAAATTGTTTATTACAGTTAATGAGCATGGAAATACCAAACACTAATGTTAGGGCATACTGTATAAATATATAAGAAATAATCCAAACAGAAGGTTTGAGGATCATGGAAAATCTAAAATATATCAACTGGTTTGCAATTCTGCTTTATTTATTTTTTACAAAACTTTCCATGTTCATGTACGTTTTGACATCCTTGTAGGCACTATTCTATAGATCTATAGTTCTACTCTCTTAAGATGTGATTTATAGATGATTTGATTACTCCAAGGGCCATGTTACAGATTTCAAGAGGTCATCATCTGTTGTACTCATGCCATCCATGAATAATTCCAATTTTTGTTCTCGTGGCATTCCTGTTATCTCATTTTTTTTAAGTCTCCCCTGTTATGTGATATGGCATCTGATAATGATATATTTTACAGGGTTATTCCTTTTTTGATATGCAACACATGAATGAATCTCAAAAGGAAGAAATTTGGTTCTGTCCTTTCATTTTTTTTCTACTCTTTCTCTACTTGTCTAAAGCCTCATGCACCGGATGGTCATAAAATAGGACTGATTTCTTTAACAGCACAAAAGTTAAATGGAAATGGAATAAAATCATTTTGGTGAAGTCTTGAAGGGGGCACGTAGTTATCTCAGTTGCCCCCTCCAGGTCCACGAAGTGCCCGTGGCAATTACTGTATATTCAGTGAAAACCAGAATCCAGAAAACACTTCCAATATGCGGTTTATAAATTGTGTTTTGTTTCCAAGTAACAATTTCTGAGGTTGGGTGAATCTTTGATTTCTACAGATAGTTCTCTGTTTAAAAACTTATGAATTTTTGCCAATATGAACAAATGTGTCTTTCCAATCTGGAAAGTCCCAGAAAGTGACAGAAGGAAAGGGCTGGTTTATGGTGCTCCTCATATGTATGCTTGACATCATCATCATTCTCATACATTGGGAGATTGAATGTACACCATGCAATCATGTCCTGTCGGTTTGTTGGTTTTGTGGTATTTAGTGTCCAGTATTCTTCCTTTGTATAGTGACTTGAAGTACAATATTTCTGGAATTAAGTGTAAAAACCACTTACATAATGTAAACATTGTTAGCTGGGGAGAACTGGGAGTTCAAATCCACAGGTTTTAAATTTGTCATGGTTGGATATCCCTAGGGGGAAAATGTGGTGATGATAGCTCTGTAGCATTTCCTCTGGAGCTTTAGGATGGTCTGGCTTCTTATTATAGGGATCTTGCCTTCTTTCCTCTCCACTCCTTTCTTTAGAATCCAAAAATATTTGGCTTTCCCTATGATTTCTTTGACCCTTGTTACTGAATGGAGGAGTCAGTTTATTGCTCCTGACAATATCTGGTTTGGTTTCTCCTTCATGAAAGCAACGGTGAGATAAAGAATGAGAATGAGTTTAGAGCAATGTTTCTCAACCGTGGCAACTTTAAGATGAATCCTGGGGGTTGAAGAACACATGACCTAAAATTGTGGAAGTTGAGAAACATTTTATTTATTATTTATTTGATTTGCCAATTGTTTACAAGATAATAAGTATAAGTGTATACATAGTTGTGAATACATGAAATGGGTACATATAAGAAAAATAAAAGAATAAGAGAAACAATAGGACAGGGACGGTAGGCACGATGGTGCGCTTATGCACGCCCCCTACAGACCTCTTAGGAAAGGGGTGAGGTCAATAGTAGACAGTCTAAGGTTAAAGTTTTTGGGGTTTGGGGAAGAGACTATAGAGTCGGGTAGAGTATTCCAGACATTGACCACTCTATTGCTGAAGTCGTATTTCCTGCAATCAAGTTTGGTGCGGTTTACTTTGAGTTTGTATCTATTGTGTGCTCTTGTGTTGTTATGGTTGAAGCTGAAGTATTCATTGACAGGTAGGACATTGCAATGTATGATTTTATATACCATGCTTAAGTCAGACCGAAGACGGCGTAATTCAAGGTTTTCTAGTTTTAGAATTTCAAGTCTGGTGGCATAAGGTATTCTACAACGAGTAGAAGAGTGGAGAACTCTTCTTGTGAAATATTTCTGGACTTTCTCAATTGTGCTAATATCAGATACATAATGAGGGTTCCAGACTGATGAACTGTATTCGAGTATTGGTCTAGCAAATGTTTTGTATCTCTGGTTAGTAGTGTGATATTACCAGAGAAAAAACTACGTAGGATTAGGTTAACAACTCTTAATGTCTTTTTGGCTATGTAGTTGCAGTGGGCTCTAGCGCTTAGATCATTAGAGGTGAGTATTCCAAGGTCCTTTACAGAGCTTGGGTCATCAACAAGATCTTGACTATTCAGCTTGTATTTTATTTTCTGATTTTTTTTGCCAATTGGGATAGAACATTGGTTGCTTCCTAAAATGCCTGGAAGGATGGTGAAAGGGACTTGACCAGCATAAGGAGACGTTGGGAATAATCAATAGTTGCTGTATAGTAGTATGGACAATCAGTACAGTAAGAAACATGGCAAGTGTGGAGACCATATGAAAAGAATCTTTGTTTCAGCACATTTTTTTAAAAAAAAAACAAGGCAAAGAATCCAGCTTTATTAAGAATAAAGACCATGTGTGACAGCAGGTCTTCTAACAAAACAAGGAAAAGGATTATTAGCTCATCCTTACATCACTCAAAGACAAACCTATAGGAAGCCTTGGCCCACATATGTGCACAGCTACCATGATGTCCTGAACCCAGCTTACAAAGAGGGATACACTTTTTATGTTTATGCCTGAAGATAAAACAGTATCCTGCAGAGTCCATAAAGAAAGCGAGGATAATTATTTTGTAAGCCCAAGGAAAAAAAGTCTGCATCAAACGTTGAGTTTAGTTCTATGTGCACATAAAGCCAAATTAGATCTTGAGAGTTAACAACTTGCAGGCAAGGCTGTATCTGCTTTGGCTAAGAAGTGAACATGCAGTGTGAAACATCACCTTGTTGACTAACTCACCCAAGCTAGATGGGATTTTGGGAGCTTGACAGAAACTACTAAGAACCATCTTGGCAAGTCCAATTGTGCTGTTCTTTGAGTCAATTGGTATGCTCCAAAGTTTATCCAATAACAACTCCAATTTTATGAATTGAATTAGAAACATGAATCAAATTTGCCAAATGGGTTCTGATCACTTTTAACACCCCCTCTCAAATTAGTTTATTTTCTTGGAATCCTTTCTAAAGTGTAATGTTCACAACAGGATACAAGTTTGAGTAAGGGCATACCAACACAGAATAAAGATATTTTTTGTTGTCTTTTACCACTAGGAAAGACCCCCAGGCCTTTGAGGTCTCAACAGCAGATTCCCCCACCCCCATAATTCTTGAGAATAAACACCAGGTAGGAGCTTGTTAAAAATGATCCAACATCAGTTGGATGAAACATTGATTGAAATATCCCCTCAGAGCAGTGCCCAGATCAAATAAGCACTTCTCACTGATGTGAAGATCAGAACAGTTGTACCATTTCGATCCACATGCTAAAAGGAGTTTCTGTGCATGTGAAGAGGCCCCTTTCTCTTAAGAATGAAATATTCAACTGAAAAAAACAAAAACAAAATTAGAACTCTTCCATTAAGGAAATGAGTCAGATCAATCTAATTTTCAGAGAAAAGTTGTCACCTCCAATCACATATTACTGGCAAACTGGGTTTTGTTGATACTTTGAGCTGAAGTGGAACCGCTTCTGGCACCACTGCTTGGTATGACCACACTGATTATAACACCCAGAGATACAGTCTCAATCTGATTCCTAGCATTGTCCAAGCAAAATATATGTCCTCATTGGTGAGACAAGACTGGCCAAAGAAACTGGCTTCTCCTGCATGGTGTCTCTAAGTCTAAGAGATTCATTTTTCCCTCTCAAACTGACATGGCAGAAGCTTTGTGCATTGTATAAGGAGCATTAATATCAGGGTTTCCAGACAACATGGCCAATGATATTTTTGCAGTTGCAGCTGGATCACCTAAGGAAGGTCCCAGATTGGGGAATGATCCTGCACATGTGCCAGAGTTGGCCTATTGGTTCATTTCCTCAAGACATATTGAAGGTTTATTTAGTACACGCACAAAAAGTTATGTGCGAAGAGCCAGAATTTGGCATGTAAAGGCAACTATTGTCTTGGATCAAGGCAGCAGACTAAACTAAATATATTGATCATCTTTACTTTAGACTCATACCTTTTACTCTGTGAAAGAAATGGTGGCTAGAAGATTTGCACCCTCCATTAATGAAGAAATAGAAGAAAAGCAGAATTCTATCGAAATCCTGCCTGGGGCGGGAAAAGGTCATATTTTGCCCCCTTTTATTGACACCCTCCGCTTTATTTCTTCCTTCTTATTAAGAAATTGTTACTTGATCACACTGCATTTCACTTCATAACACGGTCAAGTAACTGATGTGTAAACAGAACATAGAATAATAGGTATGGACATTGGAGGTCTTCTAGCCAATTCCCTGCTCAAGTAGGAGACCATTCCAGACAAATGGCTGTCCAGTCTCTTCTTGAAAATCTCTAGTGATGGAGCGCCCACAACTTCCAGAGGAAAGCCATTCTACTGATTGTTTTCAGGATTTCTCCTTAGATCTAGATTGGATCTCTCCTTGATAAGTTTCCATGTGTTACTTCTTGTCCTGACCTCAGACACTTTGTAAAATAGGATGACCTCTCTTCTCTGGGACAGTCCCTCAGATATTGGAAGACTACCCTAACCCTACCCCCACCCCACAATCTTTCTCTTCATTAGACTAGACATAACTAGTTCCCTTAACATTCATTATATGGTTTAGCCTCCAGATTTCTCATCATCTCTTTTGCTCTTCCTTGCATTATTTTTAGGATGTCAACATCTTTTTTTATATCATGATGACAAGAACACGGCACAAATAGAAGATAAAGGGGGAAGCCTTCAAAAGAAAATCACCTTCTACCACCTCTCAGTATTTCTCCCAGACTACTCCTAATTTTTAGCATTTCTCATAGAAATCTTTTACTCTATGAGAACAAGAGTCTCTCTCTCTCTCTCTCTCTCTCTCTCTCTCTCTCTCTCTCTCTCTCTCTCTCTCTCTGTGTGTGTGTGTGTGTGTGTGTGTGTGTGTGTGTGTGTGTGAAATACTTCCTCCACTTTTGCAGAGAATAAAACTTTTCTGCAAATCCCTGACCACTGATCTGGCCAGGTCTAAATAGGAAACTGATATGGTTAAAGAAAAAAAATGCGAAAGTTTGACAGTAATGTTAACCATATCAAAAAAGTAATGTAAGTAATGAGGATGAGCTACTTGGTAGGAATTCCCTAATCTTCCTCCCCTGAAGAAGGGAGGACCTATAATTTAATCTGAGCAGTGTTTTATTCCCCCAAATGTTCGATTTAATTTCTGGTGAAACAAGATAACTGCACAAATCATGGACTAATTGCAGGGTAGGAATGAAGTTCAAGGCAGTTGCTCCCCTCCGCTCCCCTCCCATCTGCCAAGAAAAAAATAACATTTTTTATCCACAGAGTTCTCCAGATTTTTTTTTTTTTTTAAAGTTCTGGAATACCTCTGTACTTTCATTCACAGAGGGAAAACCTTGGTCTCGTAGTACTAGCTCAAACAGGTTACTGGCCTTTAGCTGTTATAATGTTTTTCCATGGCTCATTTGTCATTCAGAACAGCTGCCAAGCGTGCAAAGTAGAAGAACTGATCTCTATTGTAAAGGCAAATGGAGCTTCGGGGGACTTCCCAGGTCCAACCCCTTGCCAGATCAAAATGAAAAATGCATTTCTGGAGCTCTGCACTCTTATGGATGCAGGCAGCAGGCTCTGAAAAATTCTGAAAAAAAGGTATCAGTCAACATCTGATATCAACCTGCCTTCCTTGAATTACGTAGTTTTTAAACTGGCTTTAACTGGTTTCAATGGTTGACTTATGTCGGCTGATTAGTTTGGATTTTAACTGTGGATACCACGCAGGTGAGATGGGCATTATATAAATTCATTCATTTGTTCGTTTGTTCATTTGAGATTCATTAGTGGTGAAGAAACTCACCTCCCACTCGGAAAATTGAGAATTCAATCCTAGGTAGCAGCAGATGTTTTTTTCTTAGGACACAAAGGGAAAAAAATATATCCTGTGAACTCTGTGTAGTCATTAGGAAGGGCATCCAGCCAGTAAATGCTGAGCTTTACCCAGTTGCCCCAACTGTACCCCTAATGAAAGAATGACAGGGTCATTAAAAATTAATTAATTAATTAATTAATTCCAATCAATCACTGCTTTCCACACCATGTTTTATTATCTTTAAAAAAAATATTGAAAAAGTTGCTTATTGATTTATTTTATGCATACAGAACTAACAAGACAACTTTTCAACTTCAAGAATATTTTTTTTTAAAAAAATAGCAAAGTATAAAACAAAAAAGAGACAAAAATAAAAAAAGTCTAGCTTACATTTTATATTTAAAAACATTTCATACTGCCTTCATTTTAAAAGGTGCATTTGGGGGAAACTCTACTGCAAATTCCCTTAAACTGGAATGAACAAACTCCTAAAGACTTCTCCAGAATTTTTTGTGTGTGACTTCTGTGGGCCAAGTATCTTTCAGGTAATTTATTAGGCATCTGAATATTTTTGCCAGATAATTGGATCCGATGAGATGTGATTTCCAAAGAGATTTTGATGGGGGATGTTGTGACGGTCTTAAATTTAACATATAGTGCTATTTTGTACATGACAGACATGAGGTGGTAATCAGGATTTGACAGTAATTTTGGCAGCTGAGAGTTTACTTGGAGTTTGACACATAGAAAATAACCAAATGTTGTCAACATGACACTCACGCATCACCTATAAAAATCTTGCCCCCAAATATAAATCTTAAATACTTGAAGTTCAAAAACTGAGGGAGGGAATTAGTAATGGGGAAAAATTGTGCAAAATCTAAAGGTACTGCTTGCAAATGACAGGTCTTGAAGATTTTCCATCTCCCCCAGACCCTTCCATTCTTAAAAGAGAAAGTTTGAGGCAACAGTAATATTTTAATCACTCTTTGTTGTACTTCCAGCATAGTAAGTTGCTGTATTCCAGGATTCATCTTTCTTATTCAAAATCCCAATTAAAAATAAACTCAAGATTAAAAAGTCAGCCATGTGAATCATTGAATCCCTTCAATGATAGGCTTGTTCATGGGCAAAAACATGTCTCTCTAATAGCTATGCAACTCCAGGAGACTTGATTAGGATTGCGACTCACTGGCAGCTGTTCCTTCACTGGCTGTTATGTGGTTGCCAGAGCAAAATGAGGTACAATTGATGCATTTGCTTTCTACAATGATCTGGCTCAATTTTATAAGTACCTTTTAGAGATATATTGCTCAACCTATTCCCTTTGAGAAAGAGATCTATGTCTCTCTCTTCTTCTTGTGCCATATCCATCATTGGACATTGGCGATCATGTTGGCAATCCTATTTTTATCAACATACTAGCTGGAGTACTAGCTTGCGTTGCCCAGGTATTTATTTATCCCAGTCCTGTATTAGACAGGAAAATCCTTTAGTCGGGACTCACACTGTTGTACTGTCTCTTGTGCAGCATTGCTAGTCTTCTATTCCTCTCCTCAGGAGTTTCTTGTCTATGCTGGTGTTTCGTTTTTGTAGCGTTTGATTGCACTTGGCCAATTGTCTGACGTTTCCCTGGAGGGCTGAGAGGAAGACTCCTTGTGGAGTACTGTGAAGCCATTACCATGGCAAGTCCATGGTGCAAAACAGTAGAAGCCATTTTGAGGCGCACACACCCCAAGGGCCGTTAGGGATATTTTACTCCCACAGTATTTGTTTCCAAAGAGTAACTCATTTGTGTACCAAGTTTGGTTGAAATTGCTCAAGGCATTCCAGAGTTATGCTGGAACACACATACATACACACAGACACACACACAGACACACACACAGACACACACACACTTCCATTTTTATATATAGAGATGTCTGTCTACCATCTTCAATTATAAAAATATTCTTCTTTCCTTCTTCACACACACACACACACACACACACACACAGAGAGAGAGAGAGAGAGAGAGAGAGAGAGAGATTCTTTAATAGCACTTATAAGGTACATTTGTTTCACTTTGGATGAAATAATTGTGTAGGCTGGACGCTTAGTGAACAAATTGCTTCATACTTGTCATTAAAGACATAGTTTGTTCTTCTGAAATGAAGCATCTCCTTTGCTTGTTTCTTTTTCCTGTCCAAGATTAAACCTCTTGAGTGTGAAACATGTGGACTTTGAAGCTATGTTCATGCTTGTCAGTCCATTCAATAAGGGCACTGCACATGCCAGAATATTGTTTTCTTTTCTTTTCCACAAAAATTCCTGGTTGGCACTAAATGTTAGTGAATGCATTGGATTTGAAACAGCTTTTTTAAAACTAAGGACAGAGTCATTACAAAATTATGTGATTCTATTTCTAGAGCTTTTTTCTCTCTGAGAGTAAAAATCCAGGTGACCGCTAGATGGTAGCAAAGGTATACAGAAAAGGCTAGCATTTTGCTGAGCTGTAAGTATGTGGATTTCTGCAGTCCAGATTTGGTAGTCCTATTAAATTCCTACTGTGGTATTTAGGAATAAAAGAAGAGAGTGCAGGGCACCAGAGCAAGATATTCCTTGTTGTTCAGACAGAGATATTGAGGCTAATGGAACTAAATTAACAGGGTTTTTTTCCTCAGCTATTTTTACTTTTTTTTTTTTTTTTTGCACTCAGTGCTAGAGGTTGAACACAGTCTTAGCCTATATAAGCATATATATATATATATGTAAGGTTTTTTTTTAAATGCTTCAATGCTGTTGAAAACAAGGTAGTTATTTTTATATCTGCTGATTGTGTACAAGAAAAGTGGAATGGTTTTGACTGGGCACTGAAGTTATTTCTCCTTGTTTGATAAGAAGATACATTTGTCTCTCTGTTGTCAGCCAAAAAGGCACAGCCAGTCTTAATTTTACTGCTCAAACAGAAAGCAGGGGTTGACAGTCAGAGAATGTGTCCAAAATATGGAACGTCCAAGAAGTGTCACTCAAGCCGTTGTCTTCTTCTATGCTGTCATAAGAACTAACAATGTCTTTTGTTCTCAAGGCCCATCTTTGCCTTTAAGGCTTGCAAAATGATAGCTGCCTTGAATAAAACCAATCCTACCCCCAGCAGTGATTTGAAAGTGCTCTTTTGATCTCTCCTCTTCAGGAGGTGGATGACGTAGTTTTGCTTGTTCAAACCCAGCTTCTCTGCTTACCATCCCCAAGGCAGCCTTCCTTAAAGCATTTCACCCTGAAGGCGAGGTAGGAAGGAATCTCCAGTTCATGAGCTAAACCACACCTCAAAACCAATGAGTTATTACCTTTTTTTCCAATTTTGTTCACATATGGAAGAGGGTTGGGACATGGTTAACTAAATAAATATCTAATATTTTCCTAACAGTGAGGTTGTGGAGTTGAAATCAGCTCTTATTTTTCCAAAATAAATTGGGATTATTACGGGGAAAAACCACTGAGAGTCTAATTGTTTTGGCAGGATAAAAAGGCAATAAACCGATCAATCAGTATGATATAGAGAATGATATAGGTGAAAATGGATGGGAAAAAACCACAATTGATTAAATGTGTATGCTGCTCTACCCAGGGGTGGGATTCTACCAGTTTGCACCTATTTGGTAGAACCGGTTGTTAACATTCTAAGCAGTTCAGAGAACCGGTTGTTAGAAGAAATTACTGGCCTGTGTTGCTTACAGAAACTGCCTCTCCATTAACCCTTGTTACATTCTTGGCAGGACTAGACTTCCTGTCTCAGGAACTTCTCTGGAGTTTTTTTTCTGGATCCCTTCTGGATAATCTGAAGTGATGATTCCCATTTATGATGAAGCTATGCATGTTTACACATTAACTATTGACAGTGTCTTTAAAAAGCCCAACTGCCCAACAACTTATATTTTAATAGCTGTTCAACTTTTTAGTTTTACAAG